>NC_084843.1:44509866-44812897 GCF_033115175.1 Lepus europaeus | reverse complement strand
ATAAGACACTGCCTAAATTGTGCGGTGTTTTGTATTTTCTTAGAGCCGAGAATAAAGTATCTTAAAATTAATGGCTTACATTTATTGTAGTTCATATGCAGTATCATGTTTAATCAGTACACATTTCAAGTATCATCATTGCCTTTTGCTAAAACAAAAGAAAGGTTCAGTGATATTTTAAAAAATGACAGAAAATGAAGAGTCAGGGATTTAAGCCCACATCTTGAGACTAAAATTTTTTTCCAGCATTACGGTGTAATTTAGTTTACCCACACAGGGAAGCAGGTGTAAGCCAGTGTGTGAAGAGAGCTGACACAGATTCTAAGAGATTTAAGCAATAATGGGATGAGTGTTATTCTTTTTCATCTATTGAAGTAATACTCTTTGGCATTTGAGCACTGCACCCTTTTGTAATTGCAGCAACGCTTTGGAATCTACAAGATTCAAGAAATAAAGATTTAATTTAACACATAGTTGGATACATGCACAGATAGATTGTGAAGTGGGAGACAGTATCTGAGACATTATCTTTTACTATCCTTGAACATCTTAACATGCTAACAATCAGCTATTTTAGAAAAAGGAAGGGGTAAAACGGAGAGAGAATGAGAACAGTGGAGAGAGCCTAAGTGTGTGAAATAAAAGCCAACAAGATGAGAGCAAAAGGCAGATAATGCATTATAGAATTTTCTTTTATAAGTTCAGCAATTGATGACTATAAAAATAAATCACTCCTTTTCATTTATTGCAAACCTGACTCATCTAGTGTAGAAGGCTATTAAGTTGTTTGTAAAGATACAAGAACACCATTTGAAAAATCAAATTATACATAGGGTACATTTGAAACTAAAGGGATTAAATTGTTCACAGTGACCGGGCATGGCTCACATAATTAAATTGTTTCAAATGGCTGAACAGTTTGTTGAGTTTGCAAAATTTTTAAACTGTAGGGAGTTATATTTTTGAAGAACAGTAGGGAGAGAGTATGCTTCACATCGTTAACTGAATTGGTTAAATGAGAATTCAGAAATTTAGAGTTGCTTTAAATTACATAATGTAATTTACCTTAGTGTAAATACAAATAAATAAGAGTGATTAATGAAAGTCACAATTGTCATCTTTTATATGAACAAGATAGCAGTTGTTAGGAAGGAAATTTTGTTAAATATTCAGATTGTAGATCTTAGTATTTCTTAAGAAATACTTGTGATTTCTATGATCTACATCTGGAATCTAGAGATTCATTAAGTTCTTTTAAGTAATTATAATATAAATAGCTCACTATATTATAGTTTATTATTTTATATGTTTTTTTTATTTTAAAAGATTTATCTAGTCATTTATTTGAAAACCAGGATGAGAAGAGATGGAGAGGCAAAGAAATGTTCCATCTGCTGGTTCACTACTCAGATGGTCACAACAGCTGACCCTGGGTTAGGGGAAAGTCATGAACTAGGATTTCCATCCTTATCTCCCATATAAGTAGCAGGAACCCAGCATTTGCTGCCTTGTGGGCACATTAGCAGGAAATTGACTCAACCAAGCAATCCAATATGGGATGTTGGCAGACCAAGTAACAACTTAAGCTGCTGCATCACCATGACTGTCCTTAATCATCATTATCTATAGTTACTTCACTGTACAGTGATATACCAGGACTTCTTACTCCTATATACTTACAGCTTAGTACCTGTTCGTCAATATTTTCCCTTCCCTACCTCCTCTCTCTGCTTCTCAGACTCGGATGACCATCATTACACGCTTGACTTCGGTGCTATCAGTGCTTTTCAGTTCTTCAGATGAATGAGATCAAGTGGTGCTTGTCCTTCTGTGCTTGGCTTATTTTGCTTAAGGTAGTAACTTCCAGTTCAACACGTGTTGTTGCAAGTGGCAAGACTTAATCTTTTTTAAATGAATGGATAGAATTTAATTGTGTTTATATACCATAATTTCTTTATTCATTCATCATTTGATGAACCCTTGGGTTGTTTGTTGGCCAGTATGCTCTTGGAATTGGTTCTTCATCAGAATGATTTCATTTCTGTTGTTTACCTATCTGGTAGCAGGATTGTTGGATATGTGGTGCTTCTGTTTTTCACAGTGACTGTACTAATTTAAAAACCCACCAACAGAATGCAAGGGTTCCTTTTTCTCCTTATCTTCTCCACTACTGGTTGCCTTTTGTCTTTTGATAATCTGACTAAATGAGGTGATATCTTCCTGAGGTTTTCATTTATATTTTCCTGTTGCTGAGTGATTTAGAACATGTTTTTCCTGTAGCTGTTACTCATTTATATATCTTTCTTTTAGAAATTTCTGTTTAGATCTACTGTTCATTTTTAAGTTGAATTTTTGTTTTTTAGTTATTGAGCTTGAGTTCTAGTCTAGTTTATTAACCCTTTGTCCTATGTGTAGATTACAAGTATCTTGTCTCATTGTATAGATTGTTTTTTTCTAGATTATTTACTGTGTCAGAGTTCTTTAGTTTAATGAATCTCATCTGTTTTTTTTTTTTCCTGTGATTTTGGGATCGGCTTAAACCAAAAAAAGGAAAAGAAAAAAACACCTTGCTCATTTCAATGTACTGAAGCATTTTCTTTTATATTTTTGACTATTAGTTTCAAGGTTTCAGGTCTTATGTTTAGGTGTCTTATTAATTTTGAGCTAATATTTGTACATGGTGAGGGATAAGGATCTACTTTTGTTCTTCTTTGTGTTGTCTTTTACAATAATTTAAATGTAAATCTAGGACTAATAAAAGTTTATCTACTATACTCATGTGTACGTGTAAGTACCCCAGTGGATATGCAGAGGTTAGAGCAATTAACAGATTCATGAATTATCCTCTAAGAAATGCATGAAGTTAAATGTCAGTTTGTTTAATGCCTGATACTTTCAATATTGTTATTAACATTTTATGGCTGACCTTTGCCTCTTAATTTTGAAACAAAACTCATGTGTTTTAAACATGGGTTCTTTTATTAATAACTGTTAATGACCTATAATCAATTCTCAGTCCATTAGCAATGCAAATAATAAGTCCATAATTAAATTGAAGTTAATTAATTAGGTGTCTAAAGGTTCAAGCCTGCTTTAGATTTTAATCTACCATATATAAAACCAGTAGAGGTAATAAAAAGAAGAAGTTTAGTTCACTAAAGTATTTTATTCTGGTTTCTTTACTAAGAATTTACTAATGAAATAAGTTTTAAATAAATTTTTGAGATGAAAATTAATAATTTAAAAATTAGAGGTACTTCATATATTCCACACCAGGAATATTTAAAATGTTAATCTGGTAGAATTTATCATATAAAACTTGTAAAAATTACAAAAGATATAATAATGACTCTGCATGTATCAGCTACATAATCAGCATTATCATGTCATAGAAAATAGCCTTTTGCCTATATTCCTACTTCCCACTACATTATTGAAGTAGGCCAGAAACAAAACATTGTATCTGTAAATACTTTAATAGGTATTTTAGAAAGATAAGGACTCCTGATTCCAAGATCACTCCAACAAAAGTTCTTCAATACCAAACCTGTATCTAATAACTTATTATTAAACATTCTTTTACATCAGAATCCAAATGAGGTCCATACATTCATTCAGTTGATAAGTCTTTTACGTTTCCTCAGTTTGTAGGCTTCAAAACCATGATCCCTTTTAATTCACTTTGATATTTGATTGTTCAATAAACCAGATTTCTGAAACCTACATTTTGATGACTGTATTTCCAAAAGATCATTTCATATTTTTCTGTCTCCTTTATTTCCAGTAAATCAGTTATGATATCTGGAGTCTTGATCAGATCAAGGTTTGTTTATTTTTTAAGCAAATAAACTATAAGTGTTATTTTCTCTTTCCTTGAACATCAAATCTCTTTGATTCTCATACTGCAAGGATAGTTGTTACAGTCTTTTCCTAGATCCATTAATTCCTTCCTTTCATTTCTTATTCTGTTCATTAGCCAAAATATTAATATAAAGAGCAATTTCCTATCAAATATTTGGATACCCTGAAATCCAATTCCTATTGGAAAGGCAAGAAAAAAAATAATATTTGACTCTTTCGCTTTATTTACTGGTTATCAGAAAATGAGTTGACTCACATATATACTCCAAATGGACACGATACTTTTATCTCTACATAAGCTTAATACTTTTGGTCTCTTGTGCAATTTCTGTAATGTTCAACTATGTTATAAATTTAAAGAGAGAAAATATAAGGGCAAAAGGGTGTGGCTATGCTCCTCAAAATTTTATCTAGTAAAAGAGGTTTATAGGCTAGATGTGAGCAAGGGGCTATGGTTTTTTCCACTCTCACTTTAAAGTGTTTTGGTAAGCTTTTTGTTATTCAACTAAAATCCCTCAGATGAGCTATTTACAAAACAGGAAGATTTATGTTGGGTATATTGAGGAATCTACAGTCTAAGATCAGGCAGCCCTACTGGTATGGCTGACAAGGATAGTAGACAACAGAAAATGTATACAGAGAACACATGGCCAGTAAGGATGATATCAGACCCAGGGAACACACTGTGTCTCTGAGTTCCCTGTGCTTGTTCCTTTTAAAACCATCATGGTTACATCATGGGACCCTATACTGGCAGCCTAATCTTATACAGTCACTCCCCAGAGGCCCCAACCTTCAGATGTCATAATTGACTAAACCTCCATGATAATCCATCAACCATTAGCACTAATCCATTAGACTTGAATATAAGATTTTAGTGTGTAAATGTCTGCATGAATTTGGGGAGCCAAATTCTCTTTATTCTGCAACATAATGCCTGCTTTCACTTTGCAAAAGCTACTTGGCCTTCCTCTGTCTTTATTTCCTCTTTCTCTTTCCCCTTCCTTTTCTCTTTCCCTCCTTCCCTTCCTCCTTCTCTCCTATATGCATTCCTTCCTTCCTTCCTCCTTTTTCTGTTTTATTTATTTTTTCATTCATATTCATACTTGTACAGTGACAACATAAGGGCTACACTGTTGGTATGGATTTAGCTGGTGGTAGTAAACCACGTAATGTAGCACAAAATCATGAATAATTAAGAAAAGCGTGTTCAGTGAACATTGATCATATGGCTTGATCTTTGAGCTGTCTAATGAAGAGTGGAGTGAGTGAACAAGATTGGAAAGAGGATTTCCAGACTTGATAAATATTTTGATGAAAAAAAATAAGTATTTAATTGGACATTTTGAAATAAGAAAGAACTTAAAATTGCTGAGTTTTACAAGAAATTGGTTACTGTTTTTCAAAGGCATCAAAGTAACCAAAGTAGGTACATCTCTCAAAGTCTTTACTTTCAAGGAAAATTAAAGTGGATGGATATTTAGAAACGTTTGTGTGTGAACTTTTCCTTTGGGGATATAAGAGTTAAAAAGTTATATTTAAGTCCTTTTCCACGTATATCTTCCCAAAAGCAGTGTTGAAGGAATATATATATATATATATATATATATATATATATATATATACATGTGTGTATGTGTGTATAGATAGATATAGATATATCTTTCTGTTTCAAATTTAATGTTGGCAACCACAGTTTTAAAAAAAAATCATGTCCCCCTGTGTTTGCAAGGCACAGTAAATATGATGACTGGGAGGAAAAGAGAAGTATGACTACTTCTAGGTAACCCTGTAGAATTATGTGGATGTTACCCAGTGTTCAGATTTGGGTCACATTTGAAATGGGCCACTCAGTTCATACTCCAGGAATGAGCAAGAATGGAAAGAAATGAAAGAGTGAACTGCTGCAGTGGAGCTATATATCGATGGTGAAAGTAGCCCTGTTGACACTGATTGTTTTACACACAAGTCTGACCTGAAGTGCATTCAACAGTTCCACCACAACAGGATTAAAGCAGAGAGTTTTCTACATTATCTTACCTATCTTTCATCCTCTGTCTCTAAGGTCAGCTGATAGCCATAAATTTGTCACAAAATCAATGTTAGTGAATGAAGGATGGAATGAGTAATAGCATAAAAGAAATCTCTTACACCCTCTTTCGAAAAAAATAGGACTCCCAATACATATCTAAGTTACAGAGGAAAATGTACAATTATTAATAGTTATCACTATATTTAATTAATGTAATTATAATTAATAATGTAATGATTAATAACTGATTAATAGGCTCAAATATTTTTTATTAAACTTTTATTTAATAAATTTCCAAAGTACAGCTTATGGGTTGCAATGGCTTCCCCTCTCCCAGAACTTCCCTCCCACCTGCAACCCTCCCCTTTCCGCGACTACCTCTGGAGCCTGGTGGACTCAAATATTTTTTTTTCTTTTTTACTTGCCATTATGATAATGCTGTCTAGCAAATCAAACTTTTTTGATTAAGTCATAGAATTCGTTCAAGTATTACTCAACAGCAAGAAATGAGCAACCCAAATAAGTAGAATTAAAAAAGATAGTAGTAAAAAAATACTTTTATAATTATATTCCATGTATATATGTTAATCATATCATGTCCAGGTGGCTAGAAAACAGAATGAAGTACAAATAATTATAACGATCATAGCACAGCAGACAATTTGTTTTCAGTAGGCTGCAGTGGACAGCACAGAGAAATGCTCAGTAAAGGTCTCCCCACAGCAGGCTTTGACACAGTGTTTAAGGTGCCATGTGGGACTCCATGTCAAAGTGCTTAGGTTTGAGTCCCAGCTCTGCTTCCGATTTCAGCATCCTACTAATGTGCACCCTCAAGAAACAGCCAGCGTTAGCTCAAGCACTAGGTCACTGCCAGTCACGTGGGAGACCTAGATTGAGTTCCAGGCCCCTGGCTTCATCCTGGCTTAACCCTGGCTTTTGCAGGTATTTGGGGAAGGAACTAGCAGATGAAGAAGTGTTCTGTTTATCTCTCTTGTTCTCTCTCCCTTCTTTCCCTTTCAAATAAAATAAGAATAAACACTTATAAATAAGATTTCCCAATCCATGAGTGAATGTGGCAAATTAAATTCAGATTGTGAAGGATTTTGAGTAGCAGGCCAACAGAATGCACATGTGCAGCACACACACACAGCCCTCACACAACCCACCTGGTATCTAACTGTGCACCAGCTCTGCCCACCACCCAACACCAACACTGGATTTGTGTTTTCATTAGAGCAGCTTAGGTAACCACTGCTATCAGTGGAGCCAGCACCATGTTTTAATCTTGGACTGAACTTAGAAGGCAGTTCACAGTCCTTGATATTGTAAAGACTGAAAAGCTTTAGGTGATCTTTCACTCTAATAGACCAAGAAGTTAAGTGTTTATTTTGTATTCATCCTTCCCTACACAGCCTCTGGTCCTCCAGACCGCCCAGTTTGTATGTATTTTCTGATGGCCTCATTTTGACAGGTGTCCATGTTTTCTTTCTTGGTTCCCATGCTGACCACTTAGATTATTATTTGGTTGGGGCCAGCAGTGTGGTAAAGTGAGTTAAGCTGCTGCCTGCACTGCTGGCATCACTTATGGTGCTGGTTCCAGTCCTGGTTCTTCTGCTCCCAATCCAGCTCCCTGCCAGTGTGCCTGGGAAGGCAGCGGAGGATGGCTCTGGTACTTTGACCTCTACCACTTACACAGGAGGCCCAGATGGAGTTCCAGGCTCCTGGTGTCAGCCTGGCACAGCCCTGGCCCTTGTGGCCATTTGGGCGGTGAACTAGTAGATAGAAGATCTCTCTCTTTCCCTCCTTCTGTGTAACCTCCCTTTCAAGTAAAAAATAAGCAAATAAATTTTTTTTAAAAAAGAATTATTCATTGGCACATGATATTTTTACATGTTTATGGAGTACAGTATGAGGATCCAACGTATTTAATGTTTAATAAGAGTAATTAGCAGTTCCAACTCATCGAACATTTGTCATTTCTGTATTGGGAACCTTCAGATTCTTCTGTTTTAGTTATTGTGAAATCTGTTATAAATTATTGTAGACTATTTATCCTATGCTGTATAAACTTGAACCAATTCTTCCTCTTAAAATATTGTGTTTCCTGTTATCTAGCCTCTATCTCCTTGCCCCATCTACTGTGCTGTCTTCTTCCATAAGGTCATCTTATTTAGCTTCCACAAATGAGTGAGAACACGTGGTACCTATTTTTCTGGGCCTGGCTGTGGATGGGAATAGAGGACAGCATATTAAGTGAAATAAATCAGGTACACAAAGGACACTATTTTTTAAAATGTTTTTTATTTGGTACTTTTAATTTTTAATGTGTTTGATAGATGATGGGGAGAGAGGGGTAGAGGAAGAAAGATAGCAAAATCTTTAATCTACTCGCTCACTTCCCAAATGCCAGCAACAGCTAGGATTGGGTCACACTGAAGCCTAGAAACCAGAGCTCAATCCAGGTCTCCCACATGGGTGACAAGAACCTGGTTACCGGATGCATCATCAGTGCCTCTCAACATCTACAATAGCTAAAGCTGAAGTCAGGTATCAGAGCCAGCTCTGAATCTCAGGCAATCAGATACAGGATGAGGACATTTTAGATGTTAAGCTCAATAACCAAGAGCACTATTTTTGATCAAGTAATTGTTTCCATTTTACAAAAGAAAGCAAATATGAATGCACTGCTAGTTCTAATTTTCTTTTTTCCAAAATGTAAGCTCTCTTTGATTCCTGTCCACATATTATATCCCTGGGTTTTCAAAATAGAATGTTAATTCTTCCCAAATAAGTTTCAAGGAAGCTGTGTCCACAAGAACTTCTATAGAAAGTTTCATTTATATTTCTGCCATGAAGTTATCTCCTTCCTTTTATTTCTTATGTAGAACAGCACCAGTAACATGCAACTTTATTGCTTGGTTTGATTTATATAATTCCATAATTGAAGTGGCAATTTTTTGTTTGGTGGTAAAATTATAATTATTTTTAAGTGTAGAAGAAGAAAACCATAGCTTTCTATAAATATGTCACTGTGTTTTGATTCAATAACTAGACTTTCAATCAGGAATAAATGACAAGACAATTAAGATAAACCTTGCACTGATGATAAAAACAGCTCAAAGATATTGATTCCATTTTATGGTTTTGCTGTAGGGTAAAAGCATGTAATACATTTCATTTTCTCATCTTTTCTAGTTTCAAACAGAAGGTCTGTGACAGATAACACTAATGACTCTTTACTCATGATTTACTGACTTACAAAAGTATTCCTCATATAACTTTGGTAATAGTAGTAAGCATGTTACATGTTACTTTTTCAGTCCTGAAGCCACAGGTATTATTAATGTCATACTTGTGTTCTCAATATATGGGCACAGTTTTTATGGCACTATGAGTAAGTTATTGCTTTAAAACTTGAGGACATTATATTATTTTTGATCTTTAGTTGTTAAACATTCCAGTATCTTATGTACATACAGAGTTGAAACCGTTAAATTTAAAAAAAATTTTTTAAATATATATTTCAATTTATTTGAAATTGAAACAGAGACAGACTGAGAGAGAGAGATTGTTCATCCACTGATTCACTCACCAGATGCACTGGACATCATTGTTATATATTTTTCATATGAATTCTAAATTGCATGTTTGCAAAGACATTTGATAATTTAAAGCTATAATAGCATCTTAGATGCATAGGCAAATAGCAGAATCTTGTCTATTCCAAGAAAAAATGGTAAATATATCTATGGCAAGAGATATCAGAGCTGTGTCCTATTAATTCTGAAATGAGATATCATCTATTATATTTTATTACATTACATGAATTAATAAAAGCTTTGTGGATCCTTTGCTAATTGTTATTATATTTTTACTAATGCTAGTGTACTTCACCCAATTATGTAGAGTAAGAAAATTTATATAAGAGACATGAAGACCAGGACAATATTTAATACATAATTTAGCAGGAAAGATGTAAACTTATTTTTATGAATGATAACATAATTTGCATTAATAGGCACAGTAAATCATGTATAAGAACAAAATAAATCAGTACTTGTGGTTTTGTGTCCATGTTATAATCCACAGACATATGCATACAAATTTTCAAAGAGACTAACAGTTCTAAAAGATTTTAATTGAGAATCTACCTCCCTCTTTTAGATATTTATTTATTATTTGAAAGGCAGAGCATCAGAGAGAGAAACAGAGAGAGAGAGAGAGAGAGAGAATGACAGGGGGAGAGAGATCTTCCATCTGCTGATTCACTCCACAAATGACTATGATAGCCAAGTTCTGGGCCAGGTTGAAGCCAGGAGTCAGGAACTTTATTGAAGTCTCCCACCTGGGTGGCAGGGGCCCAAAGCATTTAGAACAATTAGACCATTATCTGCTGCCTTTTCAGGCACATTAACGGGAAGCTGGATTAGAAGCAGAGCAGGCAAGTCTCAAACCAGCACTCAGATTTGGGAAGCCTATATCATCTAGGATGGCTTAACTTGGGATACCACAATGTCAGCCCCTCCCTACCTCCTTTTATTCTTGAAACAACATCTAATCTGATTCTTTTTGCCTGTAATATGGCCTCTTTATTTTCACAACACAGGAACCATGAAAAATAGGCAAATTAACATAATATATTGACTAATCAATAGTTATAGTACAGAATTTTTTCTAGGGAGATATTTATCTACAAGACAAAACATTTGACTTCAAGGAGTTTATGTTCAAGTTGAAAAATTCTGATATTTAAATCTGAAAAAGTGGTAGCATGAAGAAAGTATGTATCTAATTGGTAGATGAGAATCAGAAACCTGTGACTTGAGACTAAAGACAATAAAGTGCTTTAGTAGACTAAGTAATTCCTGACGGAGATGGCCAATGGATACTTTGCTTGAAGCAATAACTAGTTTTGTTTAACTGGTGCCATTCTGTTTAGGCTAGGTGGAGTCAGGACAGAGAAATATGAAAGGAGAAAATTAGAAGAGAAAAATTGGGGGAGAGAATTCTCAAGGTGACTTTACAGGATTGTAAGTACCACAGTGGCAACAAAGAATTAATAAAGAAAAACAAATTGAAAGTAGATAAGTCAAAGAAAGATCATAAAGCACTATTTCTCAAAATATAATGTCTCAACTATCTGATGATAATCATGTAAAGTGCTTGTTAAAATAAGTGCATTTTTATACTCTTTTCCCATAACTATCAAATCAATATAACTAAAAATATAACCTGGAAATCTGAATACATGCTATGTTTACTGTGTGTTTTTCTTATCCTTTCTTTATAGCTATTTGAAATACTAGTATAAAAATAGCTGTTTATAGATTTTTATTTCTCTCTTATTTTAAGGCAGAAAGATAACATGAGAAAAGTTAGGTCTGCATATAGAAAAGCTTGTCGAGAGAATAAGTGCTAAAAGGAATAGTCTATTGGGAAACAAGTGTTGGACCAGTGAGGTAGGGACACTGTAGGAAATACGAAAAGAAAAATTCATAGGAGTTAATGACTGGTCAAGAAGTGAAAATAATAGATCGAGGATGATTTTACTTCCATTTCAGTCCTAGGGGACATGAACTGGATCTACAAATTTGTTGGCAAAAAGGAATTGAACTTCCATAGGACTTCAAAGACTGGAAATAGAGATTTTGAAAGATGGCATATCAACTGAGTACTTAAGTCAAGGGATTGCTATGCCAAATGACAGTAACCATACATGGTAAAAATGTAAAATAAAGTTTGTTTGGTAAAATCAGACAAAAAACATACCAAAGGAAAAAAAAATCCTATGAACTGATTAAGGAAAGAACTCAATTTGCTCATATCTGAACACAGCATAGAAAAAGACTCAAAGCTAGGGAAACAAAATGTCAGTATTCCATAGATTTAAATGGAAAATGGAAGTGAGAGTAGGGAAAAATCTGCTCACCATTCAACAGTGGGGAGTTTCTGGTCAAAGGAATGATCTCTTTTAGCAGAGAAGCCAATGATGCTGAGACGCTTCAAGCACGGAGAAGTGCTTGGAACATTGAGCTAACTCAGACCCTGGGACACATATGGCTCCCCAACCTTTCAGAAGAGGAAAAGGATTGAGCCTCGGGTGCCCATCTAACTTTGTGCCTCTGGTACTCACAAGACGGAAGAGAAAAAACTTGAGGGTAGCTCTTCCATCTAGTGATTGGGGAAAAAATCGTATCCATTCGAGTGTAGTTAGTGCAGTGATGACCTGGTAACCAAAGGAAGCAAGTGTTTCAAGAAAGGAAGAGAATGACAAAAGCGCTAAATGTTGGAGATACTCAAGAAAATTTATGACTAAAGAAAATTTGTTTAGGGTCAAGCATTTTGGTTCAGCAGTTGAGCTGCCACTTGGGCTGTCCACATCCCATATAGGAGTACCTGCTTCAAATCCCAGCTTCTCTGCTGCCATCCTGTACCCTGAAAGACAGAAGATGATGGTTCAAATATTTGTGTCTCTGCCATCCACTTGGAGGGCTGTACTGGGTTCTGGGGTTCTGTCTTTAGCCTAGCCCAACCTGGGTTGTTGCAGACATTTCGGAGTGAAGCAGTAAATAAAAATCAATCTCTCTCTCTCTCTCTCTCCTTCTACCCCTGTCTCCCCTTTTCTCCCCCACCATTTTTCCTTCCTTCCCCCATTGGTCTCTCCCCATCTCTCTGGCTTTCAAATAAAAGGAAAATAAATTTAAAAGAAAATATATTTGATGGCAATCGATTATGCCTCACAGAGACTAGTTAGTGACAAATAAATAAAAATGAGTTGTATGTAAAACAGGGAAAATAAGTAGGCAAAAGATTTCTTGGTTGTATCTACATGGTGAATCCAATTTAAAATTTAACTTTTTCTCAAATATTCTTCATATTTATTAATGTTTGTTTTATGAGTTGTACATTTCAATTTAATTTATACATTATATCAATTCAAAAGCAGAAACAATTTTATGATTCAGAGTAAAGAAACATAAATTTAGCTTGTCACTCTTTTTAATCATTACTCAGAGTACAAGTCTAGCACTCAATTCTTCCAAATCTATTACATTTTTGTCCCCAGGAACTTTAATAAACTTAATTAATCAATCTTGTTCATGTTTTTATTCCTCACGATATCTTGTACCTAATTAGTCCTCCATGTAACATCTTAAAAATAATTACAGACAACCAATTTAAAGGAAATCAATATTTTAAACTCTGACACTTTCTATTTTGAAAATGTATTGGCAGTTACTTATTTACAGCATATGCTTACTATCAAAATGCTTTGATAGAGATTGTTTATATTTCATTAAAATGCTCAAGTAGGTCAAATACTCTAGACATTCCAGTGGTACAAATTTATTTCTCAATGACCCTTATTAGATGAGATTCCATCAATTCTAAACTTTAATGGACATGCAGGAAAGAAAGAATTAAAAATACTGTACCCGTAAATATTTCACAATTAACTTTTTGTCTTCAAAATTATCAGAATCGAGCACCAGAGGTTCCCTTTAGGGGGATGGCTAAAAAATTTAATATTGCTTAAATTTTCTTACTTATTTGCATCTGAAAGGCAGAGAAATAGAGAAACAGAGACAGATACAGATAGAGTGAAAGATCTTACATTTGCTGGTCACTTCTCTGTTGCCTGCAACAACCAGAGCTGGGACAAGCCAATACTGAAATTCCATTTGGGTGTCCCACATTGGTTTCAGGGAGTTAAGTACTTGAGCCATCGTCCACTGCCTCTCACAATGTGCATTATCAGGAAGTTGGATTGGAAGTTGTATATACCTGGGACTTGAACCAGTCATTCTGATATGAGATAAGGACATCTCAACAGTGATTTAACCATTGTGCCCAACACCTAATTCAGTATAATTTTAATGCTTTAACTAAAAGCATTAAAAAGTCAAAAGTTAATGCTTTTGACATTGGAAACAGACAGGTATCACTTCCATATCCACCTCTTATTTTTAGTAGCTTATTTAAGCTTTAGAGGTTTCGATTTTCTGTTAGTTTAATTTAATTCAGTTTAAATTTTTTAAAGATTTATTTATTCATTTGAAAGTCTGAGTTACACAGAGAAGGAGAGGCAGAGAGAGAGCTCTTCCATCTGCTGGTTCACTCCCCAAATGGCCACAAGGGCTGGAGGGGCTCCGATCAAGAGCCAGGAGCTTCTTCCAGGTCTCTCACATGGGTGCTTGGGCCTAACGACTTGGACCATCTTCCACTGCTTTCTTAGGCCATAGCACAGAGCTGGATCAGAAGTGGAGCAGTCAGGACTTGAACCAGTGCCCATATGGGATGCTGGCACTGCAGGCAGTGGCTTTACCCGCTATGCCACAGTGATGGCCCCTCAGTTTAATTTCCTTTTGTAGTACAAATGGTGTTCAAAATGTAAATACCTAAATTTTTAGAAGTTCACAAAGTTATGCTCCTTCATACATTATTATTATTATTATTATTATTATTATTATTATTATTATTATTATTTTGCCGGAGTTAGACAGTGAGAGAGGGAAACAGAGAGAAAGGTCTTCCTTTTTCCGTCGGTTTACCCCACAAGTGGCCGCTACGGCCAGCTTGTTGCGGCCGGAGCACTGCACCGATTTAAAGCCAGGAGCCAGGTGATTCTTGCCAGTCTCCCATGTGGGTGCAGGGCCCAAGGACCTGGGCCATCCTCCACTGCACTCCCAGGCCACAGCAGAGAGCTGGACTGGAAGAGGAGCAACCGGGACAGAACCGGCACCCCGACCAGGACTAGAACCCTGGGTGCCAGCGCCACATGCGGAGGATTAGCCTAGTGAGCCACGGCACCTGCCAATATTTTTTTTAAAATATTTATTTATTTATTTGAAAGACAGAGTTGCAGATAGGCAGAGACAGAGAGAGATCTCCCATCTGCTGGTTCACTCCTGAGATGGCCGCAACGGCCAGAGCATTGCCGATCCAAAGCCAGAAGCCATGAGCTTCTTCTGGTCTCTCACATGGGTGCAGGGGTCCCAAGCACTTGGGTCATCTTCTACTGCTTCCCCAAGCCATAGCAGAGAGCTGGACTGGAAGAGGAACAGCTGGGGCTGTAACCTGCGCCAATATGGGATGGTGCCACTGCAGGCGGCAGCTTTACCCGCTATGCCACAGTGCCAGCCCCTCATACATTATTTATTTGTTTTTCAGATGTTCAGTAGAGGGGTTTCATGGTGGCACAGTGTATTAAGCCACTGCCTGCAATACTGGCTTTCCATGTGAGTGTTAGTTCAACTCCTGACTGCTCAGCTTCTGATCCAGCTCCCTGCTAATGTGCTTGGGAAAGCATTGAAAGATGACCCAAGTACTTGGGCCTCTGATAATCATGAGAGAGACCGGGATGGAATTCCAGGCCCCTGGCTTTGCCTGTCCCATCCCTAGTCATTGTGGCCAAATCAGCAAATGGAAGATCTACCTTCTTCTTTCCCTTAATCTGTCTATTACTCTTCCTTTCAAATAAATGAATAAATCTCTTGTTTAAAAAAGATTAATTAGAAAATTAAAGGTAATGCTTTGATTTAATGACATATTATAAACATTACAAATCTCTTTTTGATAGGTATGCATTTAGTACTTTCTTTCCAAGAGCTAAATTCATCATGTTAATTGTACTACCTACTTAATTGTAGTTAAGTTACTTTACCTGCTGTTCCTAAAATTTCTGCAAAAATATAATTATTTAATATGCTTATTCTAATTGAGTAGTAAATGAAGATACATGGTTAAGAAATAAATTATATTTTGCATAGTCACTTCTCTTTAGTCATTGCTTCATGGTTAAATCTTCACAAGTAAATCACATATCCCTGGGGAAATATCTTTTCCATATGAGCAAGTAAGCAAAATTTTATTGTAAAGTAGGGAGGGGGTGAAATCTGAAAACATATTTTTAAGAGGAAAAGTGACAGATAGAAACATACAGAGAATAGCTCCCATCTGCTTGTTCAGCCCTGAATGCCTGCAAAGCCTGGGATCAGGCCAGGCTACATTGAGTTGGGAACTCCAGGTCTGCCACATGGGTGGCAGGAGCCCTATAACTTGAGCCATCACTGATGGCTTCACCAGTCTGTATTAGCGGGAAGCTGGAGGCAGGGACCAGAGCTGGGACTGATACAGGATGTGAGCATCCAGATAGTGTCTCAGCTGGTTGACCGAATGTCTTCTCCCAGGAGCAAGTTTTTGAAGACAGAAAAGGGAGAAAGGTACATAAGCTACTAGTTTACCAAATGCACTGACAGACCTAAGGCAGTAGATAGTCTCAGCTAATTGGTGGAGGTCCTGGGCAAGTATCCTGTTCCTAGCACCAAATTACTAGTCTTAATTGAAAAGATACTTTGTTACAGAAATATGTGCATATGCATTAAGCATTTCAGCCCTTGTGCAGAATGTGGAGTTTCTGGTCGGGTTTTAGAAAGTGTTTTTGGAAGGGTACTTACCTCAGAGGGATGGACACAGCCCTCTCCCTTCTTTGTTTCCCAGCTCTAATTTTGTCTGTGATAAGAATTTGTTCATCTTGGAATCACCAACTTCTACATGACACTTAATCATCAAATAATCTCTTGTCAATGTATAATCTCTAATTGAGACAGCAAACTCCTCTATTCTACTACCTTGTTCAAGGTCAATCAAAAAGTACTCAAGTAAATGGGAATGAATTTTTTTTTTGTTTTTTAAAGGTTTATTTATTTATTTCAAAGTCAGAATTACAGAGAGGCAGAGGCACAGAGACAGAAAGGGGCGGGGTTCTTCCATCTGCTGGTTTATTCCCCAAATGACTGCAATGACAGCCAGAGTTGGCCCAATCTGAAGCCAGAAGCCAGGAGATTTCTCTTCTGGGTCTCCCACGTGGGTGCAAGGGCCCCAGGTCTTGGGCCATCTTCTACAGCCAGGACTAGAACCAGCACCCATAAGGGATGCCAGCATTCAGGCAGTGGCTTTACCTGCTGTGCTACAGCACCAACCCTGGGGATGAAATTTCTTAATTTGTATCTACTTCTTATTTCTTATTTCGTATCTACTACATACAGAAACAGAAAGGAAGGCAGAGAGAGAAGCAGAAACAGAGAAAGCGAGAGAAAATTCTCTTCTGCTAGTGAAGTCCCCCAAAAGTCTGCTATGGCTGGAACTGGGGCAGAACCAAAGTTGGAAGCTGAGAATGCAATTCAGGTCCCATGTTGGAAGCAAATCTCAGTTACCTGAGGCATCCCTACTGGCTCCCAAAATCTTTATTAGCAGGAAGCTGGAAGCAGGAGCCAGAGCGAGGTATCAGTCTCAGATACCCTGATGTGGGTTGTGGGCACCTTAACCACTACACTAAATGCCCATCCTATCATACTGTTTTCGGTTCACTTATTGAGGTGATGAGAGCGAATTTTTTTCCAATGTGGACATATAAAATGTGTAATTTTATAAGCTTCTAATTAATTCTCTTGCTATTTCCACACAGCTGCAATTACTTCCTCCAGTGAAGTCTCCAATCCCTCAAAAACATCAAGGAGCATTGGAATCAATGTCTTCCAAGTTCCTATTAATATTTTGCTCTGTTGGAATCACAAATATTCTTAATGGCATCTAGAATAGTGAATTTTTTCCAGAAGTTTTCAGTGTCCTCTGCCATGATATTTCACAGTAGTTACATATCATAGCATCTATAGTTTTAGAAAATATATTTATCAGGTAATAAAACTTGAAAGTCAGAATGATTCTTTGATCCATCATCTACAGAGTTGATATTGTGATATCAGGCATGAACTGATATTAATCTGCTTATATACACTACATATTCCTATCCAAGCTCTTGGGTGACCAGGTACAGTATAAATGAGCAGTAATGTTTTGAATGGAATACATATAGATTTTCTGAGCAACACGTCTTAACAGTGGGATTAAAATGTTCAGTAAACCTATTGTAAACAGTTGTGCTGTTATATTTGTTAGAAAAATGGTGTTAACTGATTGACCCATGGAGGACTGTCACCAAACTTGTAAAAAACATAGTATCTGTGAAGCCGCACAAAGTAAAGAGCAATAAAAGATAAACCTGTGCATTATAGAAAACTGTGTAAGCTTACATGCTTGTATTGTACCAGAATCTGGGGGGCAATTATTTGGCACAATTGTGAAGATTCCACTGGGATATCCACATCCCTTATGGGAATACCTAAGTTCATGTCCTGACTTAGCCCTGCTTCCAGCTTCCTGCTAATGAGCACTGCATGGAGCAGCAGGTGATGGCTCTAATACTTGAGCACCTGCCCCTCACATGGAATACTGGCTTGAGTATTCAGCCTGGCACAGCCCTTGGTGCTGTGACCATGTGGGGAGTAAACTCTTTGTTGTAAGATCTCTCTCTGTGTCTCTTTCTCTCTCACTTTCATTGCTTTTCAAATATAAATAAATTAATAAAAATTATAATAGGATGTTGGTTTTCCTAAATGTCATTTTGAAACAACCTTAAAATTTCGTAGTTTATAAATAGAGTGTTTTCCTGGAATTTTGTATATTGAAATAGTCTACTATTTGAAATAGGCCTATTCTTTTATTCAACAATCTTAATCATGACTACTCTTTGGTTGGTTATATTCTTGGAGTTGTAGAAAAATCTTCTTTGATGTCTAATGAATACTTTTCTTTTATTCCAGAACTTATATTTTTTGTTAAAGGGAAAGAGACCAGTGTATGAATATTTACTATGCCTGGCTCTTACACAGAACTATTGACCAGCTACTTAACCTCTTGGGATCTGTGTCTTTCTCTGAAAATCAAAAAAGACAATATATATTTCATGGGTTTGTTGAATGATTTAGAGAGATTTTGTAAATTAAGCAGTTAGTGCAGGGAATAATACACAGAAACGATCTTTTAAAAAATGTAATCTACTTTCCGTCCCTTCTATAAAATATGACAAACCATATTTCTCTTAACTTCTCCATGTACCCTTTTCTAATTTTTTAGACACTTTATAGTCTCAAGAAGTAATAACATAGTGTTACTTTCTGATTGTGCATGTCTATATCTATGTCTATGGTTAGACAATTCAAGACTGCCTATGTGAGAATATTAACTTTACTCAATGTATATTTTAAAGTACATATTAAACTGTATTTTGAAGACACTATCTTTTAATTTCTTGGTTTATGTATAATTTGCTTATTTGTTTTACCAAATTTATCAATCACTGTTTTAAAACAAAACAGCTTAAAAGCTTAAAATATGCTTTTATTTTATGTCACATAATTCAGAGATAATTTTCCCAGCTATCATTCTGAAATTTAGGACGAAATTATTCTTCTAAGGCTTGTAACATCAGCAGAAGGTTCTCATATCAAATATTGCATGCAGTCTGTTTTTCTCAAAGACTTTCAAACATGAGTTTTGTATACTTTTTGTAGTCTTGCCACATAAACAAAAGTATGGAAATTTAATGATGTGTAATAGCTGTATTATTTTCCAATAGCATTTTATTTTTATCACTCTATTTGCAGTAAAAAATAGATATTTTCCAGTATGTTATTTGATATGTTTCATGTAATCATGTGAACTTTTTTATAATGCAGTGCTAGAAAAGATTCTATCTCCGTGCTCTTGCTATCCTTTTTCTTTCTGATGATGATAATGATGATATTACTAATATTTTTCTCCTTCTCTGAGAGTAAGGAACTCAGAGACATTTATGAAATAGTAAAGCCATGTATTTAATGCTTTATGTACATTTTATCATTTTCTAGTTTGTTATGTATGATCACCATCATGTTATGAATAAACAACTCTAGTTTACAAAGAGTTAGTAACCTGTATAACTGAGTATACAAATGGCATTATTTTCATTTAACATTGTCTATTGCTCCAAAAGTTGTACTTCTTTTTTAGCTTATTTTTTATTAATATAAAGAGAAAAGATTTCATAGATACAATATTAGGAACATAATAATACTTCCTTCCCCCTTTTCTTCCTTTCTTTTGTTTTTCTTTTAATTTTTGTGATAATATACTTTCCATTTTCTTTATAATCATAGGCTTAACCCTCCACTAACTAAAGAATTCATCAGGTAGAAAGTAGAAAGACCACAGGAGTGCAGACAAGGGTTGTAATGTTTAGGGTGCAACTAGAGCACTTTTGTTGATCTTTATTGGCTTTTGTTAACCTTTTTTTGTTGAAAGAGCTGGTATTTGATAACTCAAAATGGTTTTAAATAGTGCCATTTGAATGGAAACAGACTGAGCTTAAGGTCATCCCCAATGCCATGCAAAGTTTCTAAATAGACCACTTGAATTTCACAGGAATATCACAATGCTGGCAGTACCAATGAAAAGAAGCAGTACTGCATCATTACTAATCTGATGGTTGATATTTACAGAGAAATTCAGTTCTTAAAATTTCCCCAAGTTGAAAATTTAATATGGAGACTACACCAGACTTTAATGTTTAGACTATTTTTTTTCTGATTGTGCTATCATCACCATGGTAGTAAAATTGACCATGTTGTATTTTCTTCATTGATAGATTTAGACAAGAATGAAGTATTATTTATTGGAGTAACCTGAATGTCAGCTTTGGTAGCCAGTAGTTACTCAGAGTTATTTCCTTAATTTAGTTATTAATCTTTGAGTGAAACACATACACAGAATGTATGTTTAAGATACAAGCAATTTAAATCATGCAAAGGGTAATTAAATCAACCTCAAAACTAAGTTAGAAAACTAGCAGAATGAACCTCAAAAGATTCAATCACTCTTGCTATGTAGCTACAGAAAATAAACAGTGCATATAAACAACTAAATATAATCAATATAAGGCAAAGCTAAGAAATAGGAACTGCTTTCTCATCCTAATAAACTCAATAATTTATATTCCGAATAGTTTGCCAGTATATCATATTCCATGTTTTTCATATAATTAATATAGTATCAAATACTTCCCCATACTTCTTCTTTTCATTCAAATTCTTCTATACTTTTTTATAAGAAAATTAAAATAAATGTCCTAGTAATGTCGGACTGAGTGCTTTCTCAGGGAATCCTTTTATTCTTGAACATTACTTTGTCTGTATACTCATTCATAAGACCTGTAACCCAGGAGCACAGAAGAAATTAACATTAGTATCAATGCCAAGTAGACTGTTGAATTGTGAAATGGTTTCAGTTTCAGTTTATCCTAATAATAGATTTTTAAATTTTTTTAATTATTTATTTAGTAAATATAAATTTAAAAAGTACAGTTTATGGATTACAATGGCTTCCCCCCATAATTTCCCTCCCACTCGCACCCCCTTATCTCCCACTCCCTCTCCCATTCAATTCACATCAAGATTCATTTTCAATTATATACAGATCGATTTAGTATATATTAAGTAAAGATTTCAACACCCACACAGAAACACAAAGTGTAAAAATATTGTTTCAGTACTAGTTATAGCATTACTTCACATTGGACAACACATTAAGGACAGATCCCACCTGAGACATAAGTACACAGTGACTCCTGTTGTTGACTTAACAATTTGACACTCTTGTTTATGGCGTCAGTAATCTCCCTAGACTCTAGTCATGAGTTGCCAAGGCTATGGAAGCCTTTAGGGTTCGTCGACTTCGATCTTATTCTGACAGTGTCAGTCAAAGTGCGAGTTCTCTCCTCCCTTCAGAGAAAGGTACCTCCTTCTTTGAGGGCCCCGTTCTTTCCACTGGGATCTCACTCGCAGCCTTCTTCTTCTTCTTCTTCTATTTTTTTTTTTTTCCAGAGTGTCTTGGCTTTCCATGCCTAAAAACTCTCATGGGCTCTTCAGCCAGATCCAAATGCCTTCAGGGATGATTCTGAGGCCAGAGTGCTATTTAGGACATCTGCCATTCTATGAGTCTGCTATGTATCCCACTTCCCATGTTGGATCGTCCTCTCTCTCTTTGATTCTATCAGTTAGTATTTGCAGACACTAGTCTTGTTTGTGTGATCCCTTTGACTCTTTTTTTTTTTTTTTTGACAGGCAGAGTGGACAGTGAGAGAGAGAGAGAGAGACAGAGAGAAAGGTCTTCCTTTTGCCGTTGGTTCACCCTTCAATGGCCGCCGCGGTAGCGTGCTGCGGCCGGCGCACAGCGCTGTTCCGATGGCAAGAGCCAGGTGCTTATCCTGGTCTCCCATGGGGTGCAGAGCCCAAACACTTGGGCCATCCTCCACTGCACTCCCTGGCCACAGCAGAGAGCTGGCCTGGAAGAGGGGCACCCGGGACAGGATCAGTGCCCCAACCGGGACTAGAACCCGGTGTGCCGGCGCCGCAAGGCGGAGGATTAGCCTGTTGAGCCACGGGGCCCTTTGACTCTTATACCTATCAGTGTGATCAATTGTAAACTGAAGTGGATCACTTGGACTAGTGAGATGGCATTGGTCCATGCCACCTTGATGGGATTGTATTGGAATCCCCTGGCACGTTTCAAGCCCACCATTTGAGGCAAGTCCGATTGAGCATGTCCCCAATTGTACATCTCCTCCCTCTCTTTTTCCCACTCTTATATTTAACAAGGATCACTTTTCAGTTAAAATTTAAACACCTAAGAATAATTGTGTGTTAATTACAGAGTTCAACCAATAGTAATAGAACAAAAATACTATAATGCATAAGGTTTGCATTGTACATCAACAGTCAGGACAAGAGCTGATCAAGTCACTGTTTCTCATAGTGTCCAATTCACTTCAACAGGTTTCCCCTTTGGTGCTCAGTTGTTGCCAATCAGGGAGAACATATGATATTTGTTTCTTTGGGACTGGCTTATTTGACTCAGCATAATGTTTTCCAGATTCCTCTATCTTGTTGCAAATGACCGGGTTTCATTGTTTTTGACTGCTGTATAGTATTCTATAGAGCACATAAGACCCACAATTTCTTTATCTAGTCTACTGTTGATGGGCACTTGGGTTGGTTCCAGGTCTTAGCTATTGTGAATTGAGCTGCAATAAACATTAATGTGCAGACAGCTTTTTTATTTGCCAATTTAATTTCCTTTGGGTAAATTCCAAGGAGTGGGATGGCTGGGTTGTATGGTAGGGTTATATTCAGGTTTCTGAGGAATCTCCAGATTGACTTCCATAGTGGCTTAATGAGTTTGCATTCCCACCAACAGTGGATTAGTGTCCCTTTTTCCTCACATCCTCTCCAGCATCTATTGTTGATAGATTTCTGAATGTGACCCATCCTAACGGGATTAAGTGAAACCTCGCTGTGGTTTTGATTTGCATTTCCCTGATTGCTAGTGATCTTGAACATTTTTTCATGTGTCTGTTGGCCATTTGGATTTCCTCTTTTGAAAAATGTCTATTGAGGTCCTTGGCCCATCTCTTCAGTGGGTTGTTTGTTTTGATGTTGTGGAGTTTCTTGATTTCTTTGTAGATTCTGGTTATCAACCCTTTATCTGTTGCATAGTTTGCAAATAATTTTTCCCATTCTGTCAGTTGCCTCTTCACTTTCCTGACTGTTTCTTTTGCATTAGAGAAACTTCTCAATTTGATGCAATCCCAAAAATTAATTTTGGCTTTGATTGCCTGTGCTTCTGGGGTCTTTTCCAAGAAGTCTTTGCCAGTGCCTATATCTTGCAGGGTTTCTCCAATGTTCTCTAATAATTTGATGGCGTTGGGTTGTAGATTTAAGTCTTTAATCCATGTTGAGTGAATTTTTGTGTAAGGTGAAAGGTAGGGGTCTTGCTTCATGGTTCTACACGTGGAAATCCAATTTTCCCAGCACCATTTATTGAATAGACTGTCCTTACTCCAGGGATTGGTTTTGGATCCTTGATCAAATATAAGTTGGCTGTAGATGTTTGGATTGATTTCTGGTGTTTCTATTCTGTTCCATTGGTCTATCCATCTGTTTCTGTACCAGTACCATGCTGTTTTGATAACAACTGCCCTGTAGTATGTCCTGAAATCTGGTATTGTGATGCCTCCGGCTTTGTTTTTGTTGTACAGGATTGTTTTGGCTATTCGAGGTCTTCTGTGTCTCCATATGAATTTCTGCATCATTTTTTTCCAGATATGAGAAGAAGGTCTTCGCTATCTTGATTGGTAATGCATTGAATGTATAAATTGCTTTTGGGAGAATGGACATTTTGATGATATTGATTCTTCTAATCCATGAGCATGGAAGATTTTTCCATTTTTTGGTATCCTCTTCTATTTCTTTCTTTAAGGTTTTGTAATTTTCATTGTAGAGATCTTTAACGTCCTTGGTTAAGTTTATTCCAAGGTATTTGATTGTTTTTGTAGCTATTGTGAATGGGATTGATCTTAGAAGTTCTTCCTCAGCCATGGCATTGCCTGCATATACAAAGGCTGTTGATTTTGTGCATTGATTTTATATCCTGCTACTTTGCCAAACTCTTCTATGAGTTCCAATAGTCTCTTAGTAGAGTTCTTTGGGTCCCCTAAATAAAGAATCATATCGTCTGCAAAGAGGGATAGTTTGAGTTCTTCCTTCCCAATTTGTATCCCTTTAATTTCTTTTTCTTGCCTAATAGCTCTGGCTAAAACTTCCAGAACTATATTGAATAGCAGTGGTGAGAGTGGGCATCCCTGTCTGGTACCAGATCTCAGCAGAAATGCTTCCAACTTTTCCCCATTCAATAGGATGTTGGCCATGGGTTTTTCATAAATTGCTTTGATTGTATTGAGGAATGTTCCTTCCATACCCAGTTTGCTTAGTTTTCATCATGAAAGCGTGTTGTATTTTATCAAATGCTTTCTCTGTGTCTATTGAGGGATAATCATGTGGTTTCTCTTCTGCAGTCTGTTAATGTGGTGTATCACATTGATTGTTTTGAGAACATTGAACCATCCCTGCATACCAGGGATAAATCCCACTTGGTCTGGGTGGATGATCTTTCTGATGTGTGGTTGCATTCTATTGGCCAGAATTTTATTGAGTACTTTTGCATCTATGTTCATCAGCTATATGGGTCTGCAATTTTCTTTCAATGCTGCATCTTTATCCAGCTTAGGAATTAAGGTGATGCTGGCTTCATAGAAAGAATTTGGGAGGATTCCCTCTTTTTCAATTGTTCTGAATAGTTTGAGAAAAATTGGAGTTAGTTCTTCTTTAAATGTCTGGTAGAACTCAGCAGTGAATCCATCTGGTCCTGGGCTTTTCTTTATTGGGAGGGCCTTTATTACTGTTTCAATTTCTGTGTCAGTTATGGGTCTGTTTAGGTTTTCTATGTCTTCCTGGTTCATTTTATGTAGGTTGCATGTGTCCAGGAATCTATCCATTTCTGATAGGTTTTCCTGTTTGCTGGCATACAAGTCCTTGTAGGAATTTCTGATGATTCTTTTTATTTCTGTGGTGTCTGTTGTTACGTTTCCTTTTTCACCTATGATTTTATTGATTTGGGTCTTTTCTTTTTTTAGTTAGTTGGGCCAATGGGGTGTCATTTTTGTTTATTTTTTCAAAAAAACCAGCTCCCGTTTGGCTGATTTTTTGTAATTTTTTTTTGGATTCAATCCTGTTGATTTCTTCTCTGATTTTAATTAGTTCTCTTCTCCTACTAGATTTGGGTCTGGTTTGCTGCAGATTTTCTAGATCCTTGAGCTGAATTGAAAGGCCATCTATTTGGTGCCTTTCTGATTTCTTGATGTAGGCACCTATTGATATAAACTTTCCTCTTAACACTGCTTTTGCTGTATCCCATAAGTTTTGGTATGTTATGCTGTTATCCTCATTTACTTCCAGAAAATTTTTGATTTCTTTTTTAATTTCTTCTATGACCCATTGTTCATTCAGGAGCATGTTGTTCAATCTCCATTGTTTGCATATGCTCTAGGGATTCCCGAGTTGCTAATTTCCAACTTCATTCCTTTATGGTCTGAGAAGCTGCATGGTATGATTCTAATTCTTTTGAATTTGCTGAGACTTGCTTTATGGCCTAATATTTGGTCAATCCTAGAGAAAGTTCCATGTACTGCTGAGAAGAATATAAATGCTTTATGTGTAGGATGAAAAGTTCTGTAGATATCTGTTAGATCCATTTGGGCTATAGTGTCATTTAAATCTACTGTCTCCTTGTTGATCTTCTGTCCTGTTGATCTGTCTATTTCTGAGAGTGCAGTATTGAAGTCCCCCAGTACTATTGTATTGGGGTCTATGTCTCCCTTTAAGCCCCTTAACAAATCTTTTAAATAGACCAGTGACCGGTAATTAGGTACATATACATTGATAATCGTTATATCTTCCTATTGAATGGATCCCTTAATCATTATATAGTGCCCCTCTTTGTCTCTCCTAACAGTTTTTGTGGTAAAGTTTATGTTGTCTGATATTAAGATGGCTATGCCCACTCTTTTTTCATTTCTGTTGGCATGGTATATCTTTTTCCAGCCTTTCACTTTCAGTCTGTATGCATCTTTGTTGGAAAGATGTGTTTCTTGTAAGCAGCAAAAAGATGGGTTTTGTTCTTTAACCCAATCAGCCAATCGGTGTCTTTTAACTGGACAGTTCAGGCCATTAACGTTCAATGTGACTATTGAGAAGGAGTAACTTTGCCCTGCCATTTGCCAAAGATATTTTCTAATATATTCTTTGAGCTTCCTGTGATCTCTTACTGTGAAGTTTCCTTCCTTTACCTTCTTTCATATTTATGACCGTGTTTCTGTGTGTAACACATCTTTAAGCATCTTTTGCAGGGCTGGATGAGTGGTGACAAATTCTTTCAATTTCTGTTTGCTGTGAAAGGTCTTTATTTCACCTTCATTCACAAATGAGAGCTTTGCAGGATATAATATTCTGGGCTGGCAGTTCTTCTCTCTTAGTGTGTGGGCTATATCTCACCATTCCCTCCTAGCTTGTAGGGTTTCTGATGAGAAGTCAACTGTGAGTCTAATTGGAGACCCTCTGAGAGTAATCTGACGTTTCTCTCTTGCACATTTTAGGATCTTTTCTTTATGTTTCACTGTGGTGAGTTTAATTACAATGTGTCTTGGTGAGGATCTCTTTTGGTCATGTTTATTAGGGGTTCTATAAGCTTCCTGTACTAGGATGTCTCTGTCCTTCTCCAAACCTGGGGAATTTTCTGCTAGTATCTCACTAAAAAGGCCTTCTAATCCTTTCTCCCTCCCCATGCCTTCAGGAACTTCTAGAACCCAAATGTTAGGTTTTTTAATAGTATCCTGTAGATTCCCGACAATATTTTTTAGATTTCTAATTTCCTCTTCTTTTCTTTTGTTTGTATACTTTCCTGTGCTCTGTTTTCTAAGTCCGATATTTTCTCTTCTGCTTCACCCATTCTGTTTTTAAGGCTCTCTAATGTGTTTGTCATTTGATCTATTGAATTCTTCATTTCATTATGATTTCTTGTCACTATCACAGTTTCGTATTCTACTAGTTGTTTCATTTCATTTTGATTCCTCCTTATATTTCATTTTCATGAGAGAGATTTTCTATCTTGTCCATTAAGGATTTCTGTAGTTCAAGAATTTGTTTTTGAGAACTTCTTAATGTTATTATCAATTTTTTGAGATCCGCTTCTTGCATTTCTTCAATCTCATCATCTTCATAATCTTGAAATGGGGTGTCTTTTTCATTTGGGGGCATCATAGTGTCTTCCTTGTTCTTGTTACCTCGGTTTCTGCATTTGTTTGGCATATTGGAGATATTCTTTGGTTTCTTCAGTGTGGTGCTTTTTCTCATAATACTATGTCTCTAGATTAAGTGGACTGTCTGCTTTTGATGGATGCTTAGAGGCTGCGATGGGTGTGGCCAGAGAGCTCTGTTTGGTTCTTTAGGGTTAAGGGTGTGCCAAAGGTGACTCACCCAGATTGTTGTCTCGCTCGCTCACTCTTTTTTTTTGTTTTGTTTTTTGGGTTTTTTTTTGACTCAGTTGGGAAGTAATTCTGCACAGCTGAGTGGAATTGAGGGTAGTTGATGTATGCAATCTGGCCCCTGTGGGTATTCATCTGATCTATCCCTGGGACCA
The DNA here is from genome assembly GCF_033115175.1 of Lepus europaeus. Taxonomy (NCBI): domain Eukaryota; kingdom Metazoa; phylum Chordata; class Mammalia; order Lagomorpha; family Leporidae; genus Lepus; species Lepus europaeus. The sequence goes on along the minus strand of NC_084843.1, from coordinate 44,785,038 downwards.
CACAAACAGTTTATTCAGCCCTCACTGTGGTCTCAAATTTCTCCACATTCTCTCACCGGGTTGCCAAGGTTACCGAGTTTGTGTACTCGATGAGTTCTCTCGCTCCCTCTCAGATTTTTCACAGTCTCAGTTCGTTAGCTCCACACTTTCACTAGATCCTAACTTCCTGTTATTTCTCCCCACCAGAGGCAGGTTTTTCTGCTTTGCTAATCGTGGGCGCCGCTTTACATACGTAAAATGGCACCTGCTCTTTGTCTTGCTTGGCTTTTTAAGGTGAGTGGAGAGAGAGGATAGTGTCTGTGCCAGTTCCCCTTATTTATTTGTTTTTTTCTCTCCTCCAGTCAGCCTGGTGAACTTTCCCCAGTGGGGCCTCAGGCCTCGTTCTGTCTTTCCCCGCCAATGTCTCAGGTTACCGAGGTTTTTGTCTCACCGCACCTTCCAGCACTGACGCGCAGACTCTGCGGCTGGGCTTCCACACGGTCGGCGACCTTGCTCTCCCCGTAGGTCCTCTGTGTCACATCCACTAGATCCAGAAGAGTTTCCTCTGCAGTTTTTTCCTGAGGCTACAGTAACTCCACTTTTATTAAACTATCTTTTCCCAGACTATTGGTACGAGCCCTCACTATTCCGCCATCTTGGCTCTGGTGCTCAGTAGATTTCTAAAATATGTTATCTTTAAGAGAGTTGCCGTTAGTCATGAAAACATGTAAATGTTTGTTTTTATAATTTTAAGTGCTTAAAATCTATTTTGTTTAATTTGAAGAGTACAATACAAGTAAAGTGATTCATTTTATTATTCTAGTGGATACCTAGGGGTATGGGAGTGGTAGCAATTACCGTGTAATTCAAAATTTATTAAACACCTGCTATGTGGAAGTCAAAGTGCTCCTGGAATAAATTTGACAGTAAAATACATGAAAAAAAATCTTAAAAGAACAACAGCTTTAGAAAAGCATGTTTCTGTTTAATGAGGGATAGACTTTATTCTCTTAGTACCAGTAAATTTTAGTCTGGTATTGAGAGAATTCTTAAAATCTGTAAATCATTTATATCGTTACTATAATGTAATTTTCAAAGAAACATTTAATGCACTAAGCCGCAAAGGACTCATAACACTTAGAACAGCAGAATCCTTATTTTCGAGGTTTTACAATCTCAACTAGTGTATGCTTTTTAATCAGACTAAGCTCCTGTATTTGTAAATACATCAGTAAACATTTATTTTGCCTGCCAGCTGTAGTTAGAAATGTGTTTGAAGCTATCAGAGTTTCAGACAGGAGGAATGTCTGCAACAGTCCTCAGGCAGTGGTAGAAGTAGATGTGAATTGAATCGAGCTGTTGACTTTAAGGAACACAATTGAAAAGGGGGTGACTGGTGTGTCATCAAATAGTTACAGATTAAAATCATGTGCATGTAGATGACGACAGCAGGGGAAGTTACTATATATTTACAGACTTTCCCTTTTTTCATAAGTCATCTAATTACTTTCTCTGTTTAACATAGGGCTTCTCAGCCTCATCACTATTGACATTTTAGACTGAATAACTTTTTGTTGCAGGGAGTTGTCCTGTTCATAACAGGATGTTTCTCAGCATCCCTAGTCCCAACCCATTTTCACCCTCTTAAGCTGCCATAGTTGTGGCCACCAAATTAGTCTGCAAGTGGTCAAACATGATCATGTTTGAGTACTCTGTTTGAATTCCTTTGCTCTTATTCAGTAAGTTATTTCTCCCCCTTTTCATCCCCTTTACTCCCTTTCCATTTTTTTTTCTTTTTGAGTACCTGATGCAACATAAGCACTAGATTTGTCATGTAGCCAGAATAGATTCGTCTTGAGATTAATAGGCTCTTTGTAAGAAGAGAAAACTAATATCTATTGTGAAAGTAAAGCAAGGGAAAAAAAAATCCAGACTGAAATTGGTCTGATAAAACATAGAGCAAAGTTAAAGTTAATGGTATTTTGAGTTTCCCTTACTCTTCTGAATTCCTTATATTGTGTTTAGAATGTTTAAATTGAATAGAAGTACACAAAAATTGTCTGTCCTGAATCTTCTTTTGCTGAATTTGAGGAATTGGAAGTCTTATTATCTTTTCCTATCTTTAACAAACATCAAGAAAGTATCTCGTATTTCCTCCACCATTGAGGAGCTTCTTGGATCATTGACTCAAAAGTATTGCTCAAATGCAAGATTGTCTTCTATAAAATTAGGGGGAAAGAATACAAATAAAGGAAAGAACATCAAGCACAGTATCCCAGAGCAATAGAAAAAAATCTATTGTCTCTAAACTAGAACACTTCTGAAGGCAGCCTTCCACCCAGCTTGTGATCCTATGGTTCTGCTTTCAGTACTTTGATTTTGTAACCCCATCGGAAGCCACACGGGTGGAGACTAACTGGATCTCAGGCACTCATGTCATTCCTCTCACAGATGTTCCTCCCTGTTTTATCAACAGAGCTTTATGATAACTTTTTTGTTGTTGTTGTTGGAGGCTTTTTTTTTCCTTTTTGTTATGTATTTAATATCTACCTTAAATGAAGCCTAAAATATAGAGAAGAAAAAAGATTTCACAATTATCCAAGAAGATAAAAAGCAGACTCCTTTAAGGGAATTTAATCAGACTTGCTTGTATGTTTTTTGCCCCAAATGGTGGAATTAGAAATGTGCCAGGGGATTCCAATACAATCCCATCAAGGTGGCATGGACCAATGCCATCTACTAGTCCAAGTGATCAACTTCAGTTCACAATTGATCACACTGATAGGTCTAAGAGTCAAAGGGGTCACACAAACAAGACTAGTGTCTGCAAATACTAACTGATAGAATCAAAAAGAGAGAGGACGATCCAACATGGGAAGCGGGATACACAGCAGACTCATAGAATGGCAGATGTCCTAAATAGCACTCTGGCCTCAGAATCATCCCTGAAGGCATTTGGATCTGGCTGAAGAGCCCATGAGAGTATTGTAGGCATGGAAAGCCAAGACACTCTGGAAAAAAAAAAAAAAAAAGAAGACGAAGACCTAAATGAAAGATCTCTGCGAGTGAGATCCCAGTGGAAAGAATGGGGCCCTCAAAGAAGGAGGTACCTTTCTCTGAAGGGAGGAGAGAACTTCCACTTTGACTATGACCCTGTCGGAATAAGATAGAAGTCAGCAAACCCTGAACGATTCCATAGCCTTGGCAACTCATGACTAGAGCCTAGGGAGATTACTGATGCCATAAACAAGAGTGTCAAATTGTTAAGTCAACAACAGGAGTCACTGTGTACTTATGTCTCAGGTGGGATCTGTCCTTAATGTGTTGTCCAATGTGAAGTAATGCTATAACTAGTACTGAAACAGTATTTTTACACTTTTTGTTTCTGTGTGGGTGCAAACTGATGAAATCTTTACTTAGTATATACTGAATCGATCTTCTGTATATAAAGAAAATTGAAAATGAAAAAAAAACTTGGTTTTAAATTGGAAATTGCATAGAAAATTAATCAATTTTTAAAAAATATCATGTAGGATCTCTGTCCTTTAGGTGCTGTACATTGTGATTTAATGCTATAACTAGTACTCAAACAGTACTTTTCACTTTATGTTGCTATGTGGGTGCAAATTGTTGAAATCTTTGCTTAATATATACTAAACTGATCTTCTATATATAAAGAGAATTGAAAATGAATCTTGATGTGAATGGAAGGGGAGCGGGAGTGGGAAAGGGGAGGGTTGTGGGTGAGAGGGAAGTTATTTTGTGGGAAGCCATTGTAATGCATAAGCTGTATTTGGAAATTTATATTCATTAAATAAAAGTTTAAAAAAAAAGAAATACTGAAAACTCAAAGTTGATGTAAGAACATGTTATATTCCTCAGAAAAATTGTGAGCCAAGAAAATCAGTGGTGTCATGTATATTATATGCTAATGAATTTTAAAACAAATCAATAAAGATTTCTCTGGGGATATAGTTATAGGCATACACTTATCTTTCGCCTTTTTTTAATACTAGCCAACATTTATTTTAATATTTGATTGTATACAGCACATTTTCTCTAGAATTTTCCCAATGGCTTCTCAAGCAGATTTTGATTATGTGGTGACTTTTGTACACAAGGGACAAACAATGGCACTCAAACCAGGAAAAATCATGTGCTGTGTCCCTAGGGTATGCTTCTTAAAGCCTGTAGTTTAAAAAGAAGGGGAAGGTGAAGCTAGGGTAATAAAAGCAGAAAACAACAGTGTTTGCTGAGGTATTTTCTGAGTTACCTGCGAGAAAATTAGTGTCCCTTGCTGCCAAGATTCTGGAACTTTGTCTTTTTGGATACCCAAACAGTTCTTCAGACTTCACTCTAATTTAGTGAACTCCCTCTTATCTTTCTGATAGTTAGTTTTCTGTCTCAATCAACCAGAAGCTACCATTTAATGAAGCAAAATGAATCCGACCAATTAAATCAAGGTCAACTTTTTTTTTCCAGGAAGAATAACAAAAAAAGTTGGTAGAATAATATCTGACAGGAAAATAAATAGACATAGAAACAATTACCAACAAACTAAGAGATTATAACACTAATAGATGTACAAGGTTCAGTTCTCATCTGTAAGAATTTGGAAAGTGATAGGAATTAAAATCATGCTTATGATTAAATGCAATGTAAGGAAGGCAATGAAAAGTTCACTTAGAAAGAGAAATATTAATGTGGTATGGAGTTGAAAGGAGGGATGCCTGTCATCTTTCTAAAGTTATCAGGAAGAAGAAAAAGGTTGAATAAGGTGTTAGTCTGTTTTCCACTATGGAAAAAAATCATTTCTAAAATCTTCACTAACTTGAAAATAACATTTTTAACCACTTGATTTTGATTATTATAAAGACCTGCCTAATTAGAAAGAAGGCAAACATAAATTTGAAAAGTCACAATGCATAATAATTTATAAATTACATTATAGTTGTTTCTTTTTGGTGGAAGGCACTAAATGATATCAACATTTTTTAAATATGCATAAATACTTTATTAAAATCTAAGAAATATCTTTGAGTTTATATGTGGTTTTTAGGTATTCTGGAATCTTGTGTTATATACCCTGTAATGTCCCTACGATTACATATCCTTAACTTAAAATTCACAAATGTTTGATGACACTAGGGAATTGAGTAACTTTTCTTTCAGTTGACTTCAAAGTCTGGGTAGGATTATATGACATTGGGTTAATGCACAATGGCAGATACTTCTAAACTGATGTACATTTTCTTTTATGAAATAAATTTTAATTTATTTCATTTATTTGAAAGGTAGGTTGGAGGTGAACAAAGAGACATAGATAGAAACCAATCTCCCATATTCTGGTTCCTTCTCCAAACATTGGCACCAATTAGGACTGGACAAGGCCCAACAAAGGAGCAGAAACCCAACTACCGTAGCTATCCCTGAGCTGCTGCCACCCAGGAGCACGTTAACAGGAAGTTGAAATTGAGAGCAGAGCCAGGATTCAAACTTCCATACTCTGACATGCAGCGTGACCATCCCAGTGGCATCTTAACTATTGTGCCAAGCACCCACCCCGATATACATTTTTATGTTAGACATCACTAAACTGATGAATTATTCCAACCATTTGATAATATAAAAAATATGAAGAGCTCTGATTTTTCTTTTTTTTAAAACTTTTATTTAATGAATATAAATTTCCAAATACAGCTTATGCATTACAATGGCTTCCCACCCAATAACTTCACTCCCACCCACAACCCTCCCCTTTCCCACTCCCGCTCCCCTTCCATTCACATCAAGATTCATTTTCAATTCTCTTTATATATAGAAGATCAGTTTAGTATATATTAAGCAAAGATTTCAACAATTTGCACCCACATAGCAACATAAAGTGAAAAGTACTGTTTGAGTACTAGTTATAGCATTAAATCACAATGTACAGCACCTAAAGGACAGAGATCCTACATGATATTTTTTAAAAATTGATTAATTTTCTATGCAATTTCCAATTTAAAACCAAGTTTTTTTTTCATTTTCAATTTTCTTTATATACAGAAGATCGATTCAGTATATACTAAGTAAAGATTTCATCAGTTTGCACCCACACAGAAACAAAAAGTGTAAAAATACTGTTTCAGTACTAGTTATAGCATTACTTCACATTGGACAACACATTAAGGACAGATCCCACCTGAGACATAAGTACACAGTGACTCCTGTTGTTGACTTAACAATTTGACACTCTTGTTTATGGCATCAGTAATCTCCCTAGGCTCTAGTCATGAGTTGCCAAGGCTATGGAATCGTTCAGGGTTTGCTGACTTCTATCTTATTCCGACAGGGTCATAGTCAAAGTGGAAGTTCTCTCCTCCCTTCAGAGAAAGGTACCTCCTTCTTTGAGGGCCCCATTCTTTCCACTGGGATCTCACTCGCAGAGATCTTTCATTTAGGTCTTCGTCTTCTTTTTTTTTTTTTTTTTCCAGAGTGTCTTGGCTTTCCATGCCTACAATACTCTCATGGGCTCTTCAGCCAGATCCAAATGCCTTCAGGGATGATTCTGAGGCCAGAGTGCTATTTAGGATATCTGCCATTCTATGAGTCTGCTGTGTATCCCGCTTCCCATGCTGGATCGTTCTCTCCCTTTTTGATTCTATCAGTTAGTATTTGCAGACACTAGTCTTGTTTGTGTGACCCCTTTGACTCTTAGACCTATCAGTGTGATCAATTGTGAACTGAAGTTGATCACTTGGACTAGTAGATGGCATTGGTCCATGCCACCTTGATGGGATTGTATTGGAATCCCCTGGATTTTTCAAATGACACTGAAATGATATATAATTCAGCATTACATAATCTCTGAAAGTACTGTGTCAATGAGCATTTTCACAGCTAAGTGATTGTTGGTCCTATCAACCAAGAAATTTATATCTTTTATTAAGTTTATAGATGATGCAGATTCACCTTAATAGCACAAAGAAAGTTCCAGCTTATTTGAATTCAATTTATTGAATGGAATTAGAATAAAATAAATGAATATTATATATATTTTAACTCTCCATAGATTCTTGAGATGGCAAAATTTAATGGACTAATAAAACGAAAGACCAATAAACTCATAAAAACTTATTCTAATGTAGAGTTCCTTGGCATTAAAATAGAATTTTAAAAGATGAACTTAATTGAATTATTATAATAATCTTAAGATATGGCATAATTGAAATTTTGCTCATAGGTTAAAACAGAGTAACTGTTCTTTTATTGTGCACTGAGCTAGTAATTATAATGAACATTTAAAGCATTATTTAATTTAATTGTTTAGTTGATGATTTTAAGGTTAAATACACTGTGCCTACTAGGTTCTTATCTTAAATATTAACCAGAATATTCTGTAGCTTATTTCATTAGAAAAATACAAGGACAAATCATTGGTGAGCATTTAGAAGATGATATAATTTGTATTGTCACTGTTGAATTACAAAATAACACAGAACGTGTTACCAGATTAGTAGGGGTTATGAGTGGAAAGAAATCGATATCTATTACTATGCTATAAATTCTACCTTTCACTGTATACACAGTATTGAAATGATTTCTTATTGATGATAAACAAAAACAAAAAAGAAGTTGCACAATGTGAAATCAGTTCATCTTTGGACATAATTTTCAGCCTTAAAATATTTCTGCACTTCATTTTTTTTTCTTTTAAAGTAAAAATTTTATTATGTTAAAGTTTAGTTTGAAGGCATGTGGTTCTCAAGCACAGGTTAGCCAATAGAAATACTTCCTGTAACCTATGTATTGTTCAAAACAAAAAAGAAATAGAAAAACAGAAAAAAATAATTAAGCCAAATACCCCCAAAAAGGATGTTGGGGAAGCATCTATATTTCCCACTACTCTAATTATTAATTGAAAAAACTTCACAACAGTGGCTGCCTGCTGGAGCTGACCAGCCTGGCTCACAGGTGCTGCACACTACTGAAGTACTTCTAAATTATTTTCAGTGGCTTAGAATCATCTTTTAATAACTGTTTGAGCTCTAATTCTCTTCTTCTTAGTATTTTCCTTATAAATTAAAAGTAAGCAAAGAAGAATGGTATGGATGGCCAAAGAAATGAGACTACCACTGGAAGGAAGTGGTCCAGCCATTGCACCACGCTTTCGACCTCTCTCAGGCCCTTTCTCTCTTATTTCTTATCCTCTACATTAGGCATTGTATTAAAGCTTTCTCGAATTTTTCTGACCAAACCTGACACTAGGTAACTGAAGAGCATCTCTTAGAGTGGAGATAAGTAAATTCAAAACAAGCAAAATAAATTTCTTGTGGTTTACTGTGAGCTCATGAAACTTTGAAACTTGTTATTCTAAGGGATTGACTATGTTGAAATTATCAAGAGTGTAAGCAAGGCATTAAAAATGATTCATTGGTTTTTATAGTTGTTTATATATTTGCTTAATGAAAATGTGATATAGAACAGGATATGGAACATATCATTATCAGAGTAAGATAGAAACATTCTACCGCAGTTGTCTAAGATAGTGGTAAGAACTGTAGGTAAAATTAAACATTAGGGGCGGACCTTTATCCTACTGGTTAAGAGGCCTGCATCCCATGTCAAAATGCTTTGGTTCCATATCCAGTCCCACCTGCTGACTTCAGCTCCATGCTAATGCAGACTGTGGGAGTTACTTTGATGTCACAAGTAGCTGGGTTCCTGCCATTCACATGGAAGCTGAGGATTGATTTTCATCTCCTGATATTTTTCCTGGCCAAGCCCTGGCTTTTGAGAGTTTTGGGGGGACTAAATCAGTAGCTGGTAGAGCTCGCTCTCTCTTTTCCAACCTCTCTTATTCTTTCCCTCCTTCCCTTCACATAAATATATGCTTGTCAGTGAGAGGGAAATAAAGGATGTAATGACCAAACTGATATGAAGTTAGCGTTGGGAGGTAAGAAAGAAGACCATGACGAGTTGTTCCTCTTGGCAAGTTGTACTACATTTTAAATGTCTCACCCCTTTTAATGAAAAAGGATGACATCATTAAGCAGTATATTTTCTGAGACTTCTTTCATTCTTAGAGATCTGAAAAGGAACAGCAGAACGGAGTTCCTGTATTTCTGACTAAAGGAGAAAATAAATGATTAGAAAGTATGTCTAGTTTAGGATTTCTATTTAAAAAAATGCTAAATGTAGAATTGTTAGTTACTTTGAGTTCAATGGCAAACATTATCTGCCGGTAAGGTAAAAAATGGTTTATTTTGAAAGAATTTTGGTTAGAGATGGTTGGGTTACAAGCCAGAGCCCTGGCGCTGAGGGATAGGGCAGCATCATCTGTCATGGCTCCACTTCCCTGCAAGCATCTGTTTTTGTGGACCTTGTGTGTTTTCCCTCTGGATTCCAGCTTCTCCAATTCAACAGTAGTAGGAAAGAGAAAATTAAGAGGGAAAGCAAAGCCGTAGCAGCAAGGCAAGGGCAGCACATTGAAGTGAACTTTCTTTTCTCTGACCCTTCCCTGGGCAAGCACAAAGCCTATATCTAAATTCTTACTAAGATGAAGAAAGTTGATCTCTGATTTATTTAATCAACAAAGACATCTTGTAATGTATAATTAACTCTTGTGTGTTACTAGCTAGTATGAATTATTATAAGTTTGAGAGGAACCATGGAAACAAGAGTAAAATGCCAAAATAAGAGTCCCTGAAAAATAGCTTAGAGATTAGTTGTGTGTACCTGTATTTGATCATAGTTGAAATGTATCAGAAAAGTTTACTTTAGTAATGCCTTGGATACTTATTTGAATCTACTTCTTGCAAAATTAATAATCACTTATTTCCTGTGCAATCTGGTTGTAAATTATATAAATATATATCAGATTCTTTGACAAAGATTATTCTTGGATTAGTGACAAGTGCCATATTTCTCATTAAAGTTATGATTTGGGGAAGGATATTCTAACATTTGATGAAATGTATTTTGCATGGTGTATTTAATGTAATTTAAAAGTTAATATGCTGCATTTGTGAGTGATATGATTAATATTTCTCTCAGGTACAATGCATTTTTTCAAGAAATGTTAGCCACTAATATTGATGTCCCTAATGCACGATAAAACTTATTTTCCTTTGCAGAAGCAGTGTTACACAGTCATTGCTTACGTTTAGTATCAAAACCAAAATATTACAGTTTGCTAAGAGAAAATAATTTATTGTTTGATATATAAAGATGAGAAAAGTGTTTTTTTAGTTTATGGCCATTTCTATTATTTTGTAAGGAGTTAATACCCAACTATTTGTTTCCTTTTTGTGTAATTAATAATGTGTATGAAATGTTTATGACTTAAACTGGAGCTGTTTCATTTAAATTAACAGATCACAATTCTTTAGTACCTATTAAAATGAGTAAAATCAATTACCAAGACTATAATTTAAAAAAAAAAAAAGAAAGAACACTGAGTAGCATTATTACACCAGAAGCACCATTATCAGTGTCTGATGAGTTTTGGGGTATTAAATATCCATTTAGAAATGACATTCTGATTAAGTTATTTCCTTTGTTATTTTCAAATGTGGTAATTATTCCAGTGTTTTTTAAAAACTTGATTTGAGAGACAGGATACAGACAGACTGAAAGAGCTCCCTTCTAGATGACTCACAATGCCCACAACTTGCAGTGCTGAGCCAGGCCAAAGCCAGGAGCACAGACATCAGTCAGGGTCTTTTAGATGAGTGTCAGGAACTCAATTATCTTCATCTTCACCTTCACCTCCTGTCTCCCATGATCTACATTAGCCAGAAGCTGGAAATGACAGTGGGACTCCAACTCCGAAACTGATACAACTCACGGGCATCTCAGTCATTAAGTTTAATATTTGTTGCCTGGTACATTTTTTTTTTTTTTGACAGGCAGAGTTAAACAGTGAGAGAGACAGACAGAGGGAAAGGTCTTCCTTCCATTGGTTCACCCCCCAAGTGGCTGCTACAGCCGGCTGGCCAGAGCATTGCAGCCGGCATGCTGCGCCGATCTGAAGCCAGGAGCCAGATGCTTCCTCCTGGTCTCCCATGTGGATGCAGGGCCCAAGCACTTGGGCCATCCTCCACTGCCTTCCCGGGCCACAGCAGAGAGCTGAACTGGAAGAGGAGCAACTGGGACAGAATCTAGCGCCCCAACCAGGACTAGAACCCTGGGTGCTGACACTGCAGGTGGAGGGTTAGCCTAGTGAGCTGCGGTGCCAGCCTGCCTGGTACATTTTTTCAACGAACAATAACTAATGATTTTTTTTTTTTTATGTTCCAGGCAATACAGCTAAAGTATACATTGAGATTCAGGATGAAAATGATCATCCTCCAGTGTTTCAGAAGAAATTCTACATTGGAGGTGTATCTGAAGACGCAAGAATGTTTGCTTCTGTACTTAGAGTGAAGGTATGAGAGAAATGTATTAAGATAGTGAATTAAAGTAAAAGCAAAGAGTTCAAGTTTTATAGAGAAATTATAGTAATGTAGTTTGTATCTTATTTAAAATGATCAAAATGGAGACATATGATTATATTTATCCAGACTAAAAATGGATTAATTATATGAGGTGAATATGAAGCAACTTGTGCATTATTTTTACTACAAACATGAGAACAAATTACATATGTTTTATCCTGAATAAAGTATTGGTATATTTTTTGCATGATTTGATTCCCCGCCTTATACATGTATTCAAACCCTAAAATTTTAATTCAGTAATTATTGGGTTGCAAGGCAGGGCCTTTGGGAAGAGATTCAGTGAGATTAGATTGCTATGTGCAGCTCCACAAATGCATCATGACAGTTTAGAGGGCGAGAACCTCTGCAGAGCACGCTCTCTGTCTCTCTGTGCTCTCTGGCTGCCATGTGATCTTCCTATGTGTATTCTGCCATTGATCTTCCTCTTTGTATGCCACAGTAGTGGGACTAAAAAATCTTGGCCTGTGAACCACCCAAACTGCACTGAAATAAGCCTTTTTACTTCATAAGTAGCTATGTAGCTTCTCTCCTGTATTTTAGTTGCAGTAATGAAAAGCTGAATAATTCATGTGTAAAAATGTATGTTTTCATATAGGCTTAATTCAAGATAAGTCCAAATAGCATCAAAATTGAGTGTATAATGACAAATATAAAATCACTTTTGAAATAGAAAAATATTTAAATTTTGCTATGATTTTCCCTCAATTTTCAAAATTTATAGTGCTGTTTAAATGAATATAAAATATTACTACTAAATTTAGTAGTTTAAAAAAGTTTAAATATCTTTACATTTCAGAAATAACTTCCCTAACCTATTAGAATTTTTTAAAAGTAAATGTAAGATGAAAATCCACCATATCCAATTGTACTCTAGTTATTCTCAGATATGTTAAAACATGATAGAGTATAAATAATTGATTTACTACCAGTAGTTGAAATCATTTTATTACGAATAAATTTTTAAATGTTTCATGTTACCAGAGGAAGAGGTTAGAGGTGAGAACATTTTAGATGATCAGTTACATAGTTATTTTATAAAATTATTTAGTACTCATTCTATTAGCTGTGTAGACGCAAACACCAAATTATCCATAGAAAATCTGGCTTTGTATTGCTTCAAGTAGTCATCTTTCTTTCCCTGTTACCAAGAGTACCCTGATGAGAGAACTTCTTACATGTTGCATTGTTCCAGTCATCCTGAGCAAGAAAAAGAAAAGTAAAGCAAACAAATAGAGCCTGTGTGTTTTGCTTGCAAAATAGAACATTCACAAAACCAAGTACTAACTCCTGATTTGAATTACCAGTTATACCCAAATGTAGTCTACACATTTGTCAATCAGACTACATCCAATCTATGATTTACAAGATAACAGTCCTTTGTGTATTTTAGTTTCATTAACTATTATTGTTAGTTAGCCAGGAAATATTTTTGAGGGCTTGTAGTGTGGTGAGCACTGTGCTAGATGTTTGATACAGAGCACTTGAAAAATAATCATACAAAAACCCCAAATTCCCACTCTAGTAATGCAACAAATTTTATGGATAAACAAATGAATCAATAATATCAGTAGCAATTAAATAGAAAGGCATAGAGTGCTTTTTTTTGGTAATGTAGAATTTTTTTCCAGGGGAAAAAGGGCTTGGTACAGGGAGGACCACAGTGGTGATTTTTCAGATAAGAAAGTCAAAATAGAGTTCTCAGATGGGAAAAACTAAAATTTCTAATAGTAAGAGATCAGGAAGAGAATGGGGATCCATCAAAAGGTGGTGAGAAGTTGCTGCATTAGAAAATAGGAAGATTAGGAAAATACAAAGTCCTTGAACCATGTGACTATGTTTCCACCAAAATACAGTTATCTTTATATTCTATTTTTCTATGAACTTTTTACATTCCTCTCATATTGTGATGAAGAAAAGGAAGCAATAATCCAATAAACCAACATTCCATTAATAAAGTGGATTATTTAATTAGATACATAGGTGACTACAGTAAGGATATTTGGTAGGTAGTTTTTTTCAGTCTGCTCTGTAGTAATTACAACAAAATATTACTTTGTATTGCTATAGAGGAAGTTTGTTTATCTTACAGTTTAGGAGGCTGCTAGTCTAAAATCATTCTGTAGCTGCCTCTGTGTGACCTGTGGTGAATGGTAGATAACTGGGAGGAAGTAGTAGGAGCATGTATGTGAGAGTACAAACAAGAGAGCAAGCTGAGAAGCTGCAATTGCTATATAGCAACTCATTCCCATGAGAAGTAATCCAGTCTCAGCAGTCCTGAGCCCCTTCAACAAGAAGACACTAATAATCTGAGAAGCTGTTAACTCCTTCCAAGGAGATACCGTATTAACCTAATAACCTCCCCAAAAAATCCAACACTTTCCAGCACATGAAAAGTCAGGGGACAAACCACATCCATAGCATAGCAGTGGGATTATCCATTGGCATGTACTCTAGAAGAATTGGGGTCAGTGGCAAAGGATGCAGAATAATGCTGTACTAGAAGCAATTGAAAGATACAAGAATGCTACCAACTTCCTCTAGGCTCAAGGTTTTCTGAAATATGTGACCCAGTACTCATGACAGCTATGTGAGTATCTTCTGTAAATAAAGGGTGTAGGGAAGGAACATACAATTTAATGTAAATTAAGAGGGGAGCTGAAATAGGTGATTTTGCTGATGTTGGACTTTGAATCTTAGGAGGTCTTGGGAAAGTTTGCTGGTGGGGATAAAAGTGATATGAGAAGTTGGGTCATAATAGGGTGTAGGGTTGTCTGAAGCCCTGTGGGAAAAATGCTGGGTGGTAAGATAGATTCCACTGAGAACACCTGGACTTCTTGGGATGAGAAAAGCAGATAAAGGATTGGTTATTTCTACAGGACTACTGATTTTGTGTGTATGGATGGGGGAGATTAGCAATGCGATGTTGTGCTATTATAGCCAGTTCAATCATGACAGCACAAACTTCCCTGTGGATTTTTAGGAAGGAAACATTTCAGTTAGTGGAAGAATATTGAAGTTTTCCCCGAGGACCAAGAATTTAAGATTGGAACTGAAAAGTGGTTGATTTTCTCAATGTGATGCTTAGATGAGGAATAGCCTGAGCCAAGAAACCAAAGAGAGTCAAAACCTGTAAGATTCAATGTCCAGAGCGTATTTGTAGAGCAGTAATAAGAGGTGAGGGGTGGAATCAGTGAGAGAAATATCGAATCTTTTGTGATCAACATTTTCAGTCGCTGCTTTTTACTTGAGTCCTAGAATCCTCTCCTTTCTGGAATTATTATGAGTAGAAGTTGAGCTAATCAATCCTTTTCATTTCATACTTAGAGCAGCCAAAATGTTATTGGAAATAGCCTCCCATTAGAGAGAGCTAAGCTGTGGTGTTCAGAAGAAAGATCATTTAAAAAAAAATCTGGAAGTAGTCCAGGATTCTGAAAGAGGCTTTTAAACCAGCTACTCTATGAAATTAGGGTAATGTTAAATTTTGTCTACCATGTGTGCAAGTCAGTGTTTTTTAGTTCACCTTGAAGTGCAGAATGATAAAAGTGAAATTTCAGAGAAAATGCTTTGTATAAGAAAGGGAAGAAGAAGTGTTGCATAGGAAAGGATTAAAGAAGTAAGATGAGACTTTGAAATATTAATGAAGAAAATTATAGTAACTGTAAATATGGATAGTGGATTCAGGGCATTATTAAAATATTATAGTAAAGGTAAGACAAAAAACATCGTTGTTAAAATGAATCACTCAAATCAGTAATAGTAAAATTAACTAAGTTGCTATCAAGTGTCCTATCTAAAATGAATAAGAACTTGTTAGATGTTCATTTTTATAGAAGATGTATATTTTATTTCTACTGTGTCCTCAAAATACAGATGTAGGCAAAACAGACTGTCCCCTATCCTTAAGGAGTTAACATTCTGGTAAAGTTGACCCCAAAGAAAGTAAATAAATATGTAAGTGATAATGAAGTCAGAGTGAACAAAATACCTAACATAGTTTCACCTAAGGCTTATTACTACGCTCAGTGCAAAATAATATAATTGCAATTTAGATGAAGGTAAGTTTTAAATTATTTGATTTATAACATGTAACATTAGGTGAAAAGTCTGGGTTTTACTGCTTATGTCATCAAAATGAGGCAGGCATTCTTAAGTGACTTCTTGCTGTTCCTTGCACTTAGAAGTCTAATTTTATTCAGATTATCTGTTGTTATCCTTGTTTCAGGGGAGTTAACTCCTACTGTAAGGTGGTGACTGTTCTGAGCCAATTATATTAGGGATGCACATATTGGCAATCATCTCCTTCCTCACATGTGCATTAAAAAAGCTGGATTGGAAGTGGAATAGCAGGGGCTTGAACCAGTCACTTTAATGTGGATCTGGGCATCCCAAGTGGTAGTTTGACCTTCTACATCACGATGCTTGCCACCAGAAAGAACATTTATTTAAAATATATAAACATTTTAAATAGATATGTAACCTGAGTAGCCGGCCTTGATGAAGGAGAGGCCAGGAGCCAGGAACTCCTCCCAGGTCTCCCAAATGGGTGGAAGGGACCCACATACGTGGCCATCTTCCACTGCTTTCTGAGGCATATTATTAGGGAGCTGGATCAGAAGTAGAGAAACCAAAATTCAAAGTGGCGATCCAGTGCACCTGTTCCACCACAATGCTAACCGCTTTCCAGGAAAGAACCCTTTAAAAGAAACTATATATTCAGTAAAACACATTATTGGAAACATTATGAAACTTTATCAAATACCTGTTGCAGTTTTCTGTGTGAGATAAGAAAGATGAAGCTTTGAACGTTAAATTTTTTTCCCCTGGAATTCATGGAAATCTTAGTGGTTGATTATCACTTATTTAATAATAATCCTGCAAATAATTTTTTTCTGAGAAATGTACAAAGCTGTTATCTTATTTTAGACTACACAATTATTTAAATAAATGGATTAATTAAAGTCAATTAAATTAAGCAAGTAACTTAAAGCAAAACAAAAAACAAATGAAATTCTTACCTATGAAGTTCCTGCAATTATTCATTATTGTATTGCTGAGAAAAATGATCAGCAATATTAATTAACTTTCCTCGTTTCTCTATGCTTATAGCCAATAATATCAGAATTTGAAGTTAGCTCAACCTTAGTTCAAGTTTTTTGTTTGTTTGTTTGGATTTCTACATTATATTACTTCCAAGGAGACGTGTAGAGTAAAATCTTGGCTGAAAATTTGATAACATATTCAGTTTCTTTGAAAAATTAGGTGATAATTCATGATATAACTAATTATTTTTCAAATTGTGATAGCTTCTGTATATGGTGATATCACCCACTAGGGCTACAAATAAGATTGGAATTCCACAATAGCTTTCAAATTAATGTTTGCAAGTTTGTTACATTTGTTTTAACTATAGCATCAGCCTCATTTACTACAAATATAGGGAGAAGTTAAATGTGATCAAGAGTAATAAAAAAGAAAATCTGTTATAATGATCTTTACCAGACATTAACACAGTAAAGAATTATTCTTTTCCTGTACAAGTTGCAAAATATGAAAATTTGTAAATTTGTAGAGAAATGGAATTGTTGACTTGATGAATACTAAAACCAAAAAAAAGATTTTTGAAAAATGTATCTGAATTATTAAAGATGTTAATTTAAGAAATCGATAGGCCAGTGCCGCCATAGCTCAATAGGCTAATCTTCGGCCGGCACACCAGGTTCTAGTCCCGGTCGGGGCACCGGATTCTGTCCCAGTTGCCCCTTTTCCAGGCCAGCTCTCTGCTGTGGCCCAGGAGTGCAGTGGAGGATGGCCCAAGTGCTTGGGCCCTGCACCCCATGGGAAACCAGGAGAAGCACCTGGCTCCTGCCAACAGATCACCATGGTGCGCCAGCCATAGCGCGCTGGCCGCAGCGGCCTTTAGGGGATGAACCAATAGCAAAGGAAGACCTTTCTCTCTGTCTCTCTTACTGTCCACTCTGCCTGTCCCCCCAAAAAAAAAAAGAAAAGAAAAGAAAAGAAATTGATGTAAAAATGAAAATTAAAGTTTTGAAAAAGTAGCAATAAGGAGAGTATTCTCACTCTAAAACTGTCAATTCTTAATTACATTTTAAAAATAAACATATCCTGTTTAATCCCTTTTATTAACACAATATGAAGATATTTTGTTTGTGTTTTAATATTTTATGTATATGTTGAGATCTATAGTACATATGAAGTTGCTTTTTGTGTTTGGAATGAGGTAGGGATAATTTTGTTTTTATGTGGATAGATCCAAAACCATTTTTTAAAAGGACATGTTTTCTGCACTAAGGGAAACTCTTTTTTTTTTTTTTAATTTATTTTTTTTCTTTTTTTTTTTAACTTTTATTTAATGAATATAAATTTCCAGTATACAGCTTATGGATTACAATGGCTTCCCCTTCCCATAATTTCCCTCCCACCTGCAACCCTCCCGTCTCCCGCTCCCTCTCCCTTTCCATTCACATCAAGATTCATTTTCAATTCTATTTATATACAGAAGATCAATTTAGTATAAATACTTCAACAGTTTGCATCCACATAGAAACACAAAGTGAAACATACTGTTTGAGTACTAGTTATAGCATTAAATCAAAATGTACAGTACATTAAGGACAGAGATCCCACATGAGGAGCAAGTGCACAGTGGCTCCTGTTGTTGACCCAACAAATTGACACTCTAGTTTATGGCGCCAGTAACCACCCTAGGCTGTCGTCATGAGTTGCCAAGGCTATGGAAGCCTTCCAAGTTCCCTGACTCTGATCATATTTAGACAAGGTCATAAAAGACAGGGTGAGGATAGTAACCAATGATCCTAAGAGTGGCATTTACCAGGTCTGAACAATTATACAGCATTAAGTGGGGAAGAGGACCATCAGTACACACAGGTTGGGAGTAGAGCCATTGGTGGTAGAGTAGAGGTTATGATTACAAAGGAATGAGGCCCAAGTGCACTAGACAAGGTCTAGAACAAAGGACAGAGTCATTATTAGAGGAGCTAAGAAAGGTGCTGTCTAAGCTACAAGTAATTTTTCTGATTGAGAGGCAAATAGAACCTGATAGAAGGGGCTTGATAATAATCTGTTGGGCTTTAGGCCTTGTAAGTTAAGAGGCCCAGACCTATCTATCTCTTCACATGGGGTATATCCTAAGGGAGGTGTGAACCTCCTAGGGGAAGGCACTCTGTTGACTTTCATTACTTGGCTGGCCTGGGAGGAGAGCTGGCCAGGTAAAGGCAGGGGGCATCTCTAACAAGAAATGTACAGTTCTGCCTGCAATGTTGCTGACCCTACTTGGCTGTCCCCTCAACTGCAGTGGTCACTTTGGAAGTTGGGCTGAGTGAAGGGCTTTTCAGCTTGGAGCCAATAAGATCTGTGGCTCTGACCTGGGCATCCTTCGACTCCAGGGCAGGTCCATTTCCAGTGATCCAACTCTTGGCAGAGCTGCCAGGGCTCTTCACAAGCTGACTTCTGCTGAAGCCCAGGCTTACCACATTGCAAGCCACTGCAGTGGACTGGCCTGTTGGGTCTCCTTGAGGGCAGATCACTGTACAGATCAGCCATGAATAGGCCTGCCACCCATTGCTTCTGATGCCTAGCTTTCTTTTCCTCCTGGTTTGTGTTAAAGCAGACCAGAGGATGCAAGTCAAGGGAGTGCCCGTGTCCCATCTCTAATCTTCGGTGGCCTGAACTACAAGTCTATAGTCACAGGCATGTTCTGTAGTAGTTTTTCTAAGGTAGACAATGCCCATGAGGAAAATTATATTCTCACTTTAAAACTTTCTTTCCCTTTGCTCTGAAAGGGAGGTTTTTTTTTTTTCTACTTACTGTATACTTCGCTGATGGCGATGTGAATCTAGCTATGAGATTATTATTTGAGTTCTTATTTTGGCTATGCTATTACAGAAAAATGTTAGCCATCTCTTTTATAAGGTCTAAAGATTAAATTGTGCATCCTACAGATTCCTTCATAATAGAATTAGTTCCCTACCTTGAAGAGAATAGAGAAGTGAAAGAACAAGTTGGGCTTAGAATAGAGAAATGAGGGAGCAAGTCCTAGATCACTTGCTGACAATAGCAATATTACATGAATACTTAGCAAACCGTTTCAACCCTTAGATAAGAACTTAATAAAACATTTACCAGAAGGTCCAATGCCTTCTATAAATTTTAAGAATCATGTATTTGAAAACACGTCTTAAATATCTAACATGGTGTAGTTTGTTTAACCAGTAAACTTAAGCACAACCATCTAAAATGTTTTTAGTTTCTTTCTACCAACAAGTTTAAAACATATGATACACAGATTCAGGTCATACAAATTAAAATGTATCTTTGATTGATTTTAGCAGCTTAAATTTATGGACAATCTTATCTATAAGCCATTTAAAATAAAACTCCTAATAAAATTTCCCCATGTGGACATACAATATGTACGCACATATAACATAGCATAATAGACCAATATAAAAATCCAAAATATCTGGTTGAAATAAGAATCAATATCATCAAAATGTCTATTCTCCCAAAAGCAATTTATACATTCAATGCAATACCCATCAAGATCCCGAAGACCTTCTTCTCAGATCTGGAAAAAATGATGCTGAAATTCATATGGAGACACAGAAGACCTCGAATAGCCAAAGCAATCCTGTACAACAAAAACAAAGCCGGAGGCATCACAATACCAGATTTCAGGGCATACTACAGGGCAGTTGTTATCAAAACAGCATGGTACTGGTACAGAAACAGATGGATAGACCAATGGAACAGAATAGAAACACCAGAAATCAATCCAAACATCTACAGCTAACTTATATTTGATCAAAGATCCAAATCTAATCCCTGGAATAAGGACAGTCTATTCAATAAATGGTGCTGGGAAAATTGGATTTCCACGTGCAGAAGCTTGAAGCAAGACCCATACCTATCACCTTACACAAAAATTCACTCAACATGGATTAAAGACTTAAATCTACGACCCGAAACCATCAAATTATTAGAGAGCATTGGAGAAACCCTGCAAGATATAGGCACAGGCAAAGACTTCCTGGAAAATACTCCAACAGCACAGGCAGTCAAAACCAAAATTAACATTTGGGACTGCATCAAATTGAGAAGTTTCTGTACTTCAAAAGAAACAGTCAGGAAAGTGAAGAGGCAACCAACAGAATGGGAAAAAATATTCGCAAACTATACTACAGATAAAGGATTGATAACCAGAATCTACAAAGAAATCAAGAAAATCCACAACAACAAAACAAACAACCCACTTAAGAGATGGGCCAAGGACCTCAATAGACATTTTTCGAAAGAGGAAATCCAAATGGCCAACAGACACATGAAAAAATGTTCAAGATCACTAGCAATCAGAGAAATGCAAATCAAAACCACAATGAGGTTCTATCTCACCCCGGTTAGAATGGCTCACATTCAGAAATCTACCAACAACAGATGCTGGAGAGGATGTGGGGAAAAAGGGACACTAATCCACTGTTGGTGGGAATGCAAACTGGTTAAGCCACTATGGAAGTCAGTCTGGAGATTCCTCAGAAACCTGAACATAACCCTACCATACAACCCAGCCATCCCACTCCTTGGAATTTACCCAAAGGAAATTAATTTGGCTAATAAAAAAGCCATCTGCACATTAATGTTTATTGCAGCTCAATTCACAATAGCTAAGACCTGGAACCAACCCAAATGCCCATCAACAGTAGACTGGATAAAGAAATTATGGGACATGTACTCCATAGAATACTATACAGCAGTAAGAAACAACGAAACCCAGTCATTTGCAACAAGATGGAGCAATCTGGAAAACATCATGCTGAGTGAATTAAGCCAGTCCCAAAGAGAAAAATATCATTTGTTTTCCCTGATCGGTGACAACTGAGCGCCAAAGGGGAAACCTGTTAAGTGAAATGGACACTATAAGCAACAATGAACTGATCAGCTCCCGTCCTCACTTTAGATGTACAATGTAATACTTTATCCTTTTTAGTATTTGTTGTTGTTGTTGTTGTTCTAGTACTAGTGGTTGAACTCAGTAATTAACACACAATTATTCTTAGGTGTTTAAATTTTAACTGAAAAGTGATCCCTGTTAAATCTAAGAGTGGAAAAAGAGAGGGAGGAGATGAAGAGCTATGGGTTATTTAACTATGTGCTTATTTTCAAAGACTTGAATAATCACCTTGTAACAACGATCAGATTTGGTCTATGTTATGTCATGAAACTCTTTTTTTTATAAATCACAGCCTTTATATAAAGGTTTGTTTCTGCATATATTATTCTCTTTCATTGATCTATCTTTTCACCTTTCCATCAATAACCTATTATCTGAATTACTTTAGTTTATAATGTCTGTAGTCTAAGTTTCATGTTAGTATTTTTAGCTTCAGGATTGTGTTTTTCTTGGCCTTTGCTCATTACCATATAAAGTTAAAATCAGCTTATCAATTTCTCCAGGTTACATTTTATGCTAGGATACTAATTAGGATCTATTGATTCTGCAGATCTGTTTTGGGAAAGTATCATCTTTGAAATATTGAGCAGAGGCAATGATACTTACTGCAAGGTGTCCGGCGCGTAACAAATCTTCCCAGGCAGATGAATCAATTAATTCACAGGCTTTTATTGGGATTCCGCTCCTGGGCAAGGTTCCCTGGTCCCAGCAGAGCCGGGTGGGGGTGGGGGCACTTGTCAACTTGTCAGAGATTGGGAGGGCTCCTTTTATAGATTCAGGGCATGGGGGTTAAAGGTCGAGGTGGGTCTGATCCTCATTGGTTGACCTTGACAAGGACTTTTCTTCCCCGGAAGTGTGGGTAGGGACTCTACATTCCCGGGAGTATAGGCCTTCCCTCCTTGCGGATCCCAAAGCTACCACTTACTATCTTGTCGTGGTGGTTCTGGGTTCAGGCTCTTTTCTCTAATGCATGGAAAGATTTTGACAATGAGACATAAGTAAAGGCCAGCAGATAAAAAAGATTTTCTGCTGCATGGAAATGGCGGGGAGTGGTTGGCTAGTGCAGGGGGCTTGAGGCTCAGGCCATGCTACAGAAAAAGGTTGGTAACTTCAATGCCTCCTTGCTAGCAAGCTCTCTGCATCCCAGAGCCTGGATTTATATAGAGCAGCTAAACTGCTTCTTCTATGATGAATAGCTTCAAGAGAGGTTGTACGTAGTTTGTGTTGGAAAAAAATATTACTAATCTTTTACTGTGCATTCTCTTATTTCCTACAACCCATTGTATATAGAATTGTCAAAATAAGTTGTAGATGACAAATTGCTTCAGCATTTCTGAGGTCATGATTTTTATTTATCTGAAAGGCAGATGAGGAGGGGGAAAGAGAAAAAAAAAAAAAGAGAGAGAGAGAGAAAGGGAGGGAGAGAATTGTCCATCTGCTTGTCACTCCCCAAATGACGGCAACGGTGAGAGGTGAGTCAGGCCAAAATTGGAAGCTTGAATCTCAATCTGGATCTCCCACATTGATGGCAGAGACCCAGCTACTTGTGACAATACCTACTGTCTCCCAGGGTACCCACTAGCAGGAAGATGGAATGAAAGGAAGATGATTTGAATTCAGTCATTCTGGTATCAGATGTGGGTTCCCAAGCGCTGGCAACATAATGGCTTTGCCAGATACCTATACCTTTCATATTTTTAATAAAAAAGTATGTTTTCTGATTGCATATTTTTATAAGTTTAAAGGAATAGTGGGGAGAAAGTTCAGATCCCATTAAAGCACCATAATACACTGCAGGAAAAAACTCATAAATCAAACTAGATATAAAATTTGTAAAAATTCAGAAGCATTAAAAGAAGATTATTCAACTTTATGGTAATTTTAAGGTATTCTTCATGGAAGAATAATTCTTCATGAATTATATTCTCCATGGAAAAAGGAGAGAATGGTTTATATTTTTGTCCTTGGTCTACATGGTTTACTCCATTTCCTTTTAAATATTGTTAATCTTCTATTCAGCTAATATTAAGGAAATCTCTACTTTTCATGCTTGACGAAGCAGTGCCACATAGTATTATGATTTCTAGCAAGAAAGAATGCTTCAGGAAGGAGAAATACAATATTGTTGGTGTCAGTGATTGGTAGATGCCACTGATCAAAGATTGTTCATAGATCTGGAAGAGCAAGGAGGTTGGTGGAGGGGAGGAAAGTCAGGGTGAATAAGTGCATAGGTTTACTCTGGGTCTTGGTTTCAGAATCCGTGTAGAGTGATATTTGGACCTGAAAATTATGAAAGCAGTCAGATTCCCAAATCCAAGACTTATGAACATAGACTGAGGCCTCATGGATCTTTTATAATATTGAGTACTAATAAGGATTGCAAAGGGGACACAAAGAAGAGTTAAAGGAACAGTGTGAATCTTAGGCAGGTATAGATTCTTGCAGCATCAGGCACAAAACAAACATCACAGGAAGTGATAACCAGTGCTCAGACACATATAACACCTAAAAAGGACAAGACCAATTAGTACTGGAATAACCTCTTTTTGAGGGAGAGTCTCTTTATGGACTTACTATTCTGTGTCAGAGGTAGAATGTGAGACAGGACTGAATTCAGAGGTATTCCCTTTGCCCACCCCCAAAAGAGTTACACCCGTGGGCGGGAAATGAATAGTAATTACTCCATCAAAAATATGAAATCTGAATCAGAATTACTAATTGAACTTTTCATTTAAGTGGCTGTTGACTTAATCAACTGTTAGGAAAATGCTGAATCCCAAGTGCATTAAAAATAAGGCTAATGAATATGGAACAAAAGGAACATGAAAGGAAGTTTTAATATTTAAATCTATACTTCTTTCCTAAAAGCATAATGAGGAAAAAACATAGGGATTTATAATTTAACCTTGCGTGGGCTGTGTAACCTTGAACATATTCTATAAGCATCAGAAAAATGATGCGTACAATTTAATGCATATCTGACTATAAGCAAATAAAACACATTTATAGCACTGAGTATGGTTCCTGACTCCCTAAAATTTCTGAATGAACATTTGCAATCATTACGAGCTATTGTATCTGTATTCTTTTTACATATAAGGTAATAGTAATCTCAAAATCAAAATGTTCTAAATTCAGAATGCATAGCACATACAAGTTATTAAAACCACAATTCTACTGAACTGTCAGTTATTTTATCATTGCCCTTGAAAGCAATAGTGGGTCTATCATTTTAGAATTCCCCTTTAGTATCAGCATGGAATGCTAATGATTTCTTATCTTAATGGAGAATAAGAAATAACTGTAAGAAGCTGAAAGTTAACGTAAGAGTTTCCTCCATTATGTCAAGGCTAAGTGAATTCTATCTTTGAAGATGAAGCTTAGATTTATGTCCACTAAATTTATCTGATTGAGGAATAATAAGTATTACTTTTCTGAATTATTCTATATTTTAAATGAAATGGTTGGTTCTCTTATAAGAGCAATTTAATATTGAAATTTATGAGGCATTTTATGTGTTTTAAATCAGTTGTATTAGTATTGCCAAACTGTATAATAAGATATTTTTGTATAGTTTACTTTTTTCCAATAGTTATCCATGATATTATTTATTTTTTCCTCTCAGAAAGCCATGTACAATGTAAGGGGCAAATATCCTCAATATTTTCAAATGTGAGGTTCTGAGAAACAAATTCTAAGAGCATAACTTGAAAAACATAATAATTCAGATATCATCAGTATCAAATTAACTAGGGAACTGTTTTTAAAAGAATATTAAACAAAAACAAGGTATAATGAAGGATTTTGTTTCTAATTCTTGTTACTCTATACAACAGGATTTCATAGAACCCAGTGAGGTTATCTTACAGTAAGTAATAAAAATATCTAAGTTGGAAAAATCTTAACATTGTTTTAAATGAAATAAAATAATAATTGAAAAGGCATAAATTTATTAAAATGTTTTTTTAAATATCATATTGGAAAAAAGCATCAATTTTAGAAGCTTTACAGAGAACACTTATGTCCTTTGTTATTGACTTGGCCAAATTCGCCATTTTTAAAAGTGAAGTATGCATTGATGGTTCTGAGCAGTAAAAAAAAAAGTATCTTTGTAGAGTATGTGATGAATTACCTATAAAAAATAAAAAATGTAGCAGTTCTATCTCTGGCATTAATGAATCGCAGCATGACACATAATCTTTCTGCCACCTCCTGAGCGTATTAATGGTATGTTATGTTAATAATCATAGTGAAAATTAGGGGTAATTAATGAGAAAAGGAAACGAACACAATGAAGATGTGTATCTCACCTCCATTTATAAGCGACTGATTAGCACTCAATGCGATTAAAACACTGAATTCTCTTTGAGCATGTCATCCAGAGGAGCAGCAGCACTAATTAGGACATAAGCAACTTGATGCCCAGCCTGTGCCTGTGTTCTGGTCTCTCACAAAAGAAAAAATAAGGAAGAGTAGATCTCAGGTTTTAATTTTTTTATTTACATAGGTGAACGAATTTCATGTATTTTATATATATATATATATATATATATATATAGAGAGAGAGAGAGAGAGAGAGAGAGAGAGATTCAGAAGTTTAGTGACACTTTTACCTTACCCACTCTCCTACAGACCCTCCCTCCCTCCCTCCTTCCATTCTTATTTTTTTCTTTTAATTTTTACAGTGACATACTTTCAGTTTATTTTATAATCACAAGCTTAACATTCCACTAAATAAGGAATTCAATAGTAAGAAGTTTAAAAAAAAAATTCCTCAGCAGTGCAGACAAAGGCTGAGATTACGGATTTCAATGAAATCTGTCAGTCAGTGCAGCTGTCGCCTCTGAAATAGGAAACTTAGTAATAAATCATTAGACCACCATGGACTCCTCTCAGTACAATCAGTTTATTGGCAAAGCCTGCTTGGGGCTTGAGTTAAAAAAAAATTTATATGATCTTCTCATGACTTTTGTGATTTAGGACCATTCTGAAATCTCACTAGGTCCATGGATGACACTTGAGGAACGAGTTTTGTTCTATCTATAAACCAGAGTTAAGAGGATAAAATGAGACCCTATTCATGAATGAGACCAGTCAATGTAGCACAGTAGATGAACTTGCAAATTATAATTTTTTCCCCACTCTTCCTTAAATCTGTTTCATACTTCTTTTCAGTATTGACACTTTCTTGAATTGAATCATCCCAATCATTGTTAGTGTTACCCCCCGAAGATTTGGCTGAAGAACCGTTTTGTATAATAGTGGACTGGGCAAAGGCCACTAGAAGAAAGATTGGTCAGTACTATTTTTTGAACAAATCACAAGAAAACAATCAAACTAAGGAAAAAATGTAGCAATTTTGTCAAGTCAGGCTGTTATCTAGAAACTACTTCTCAAGTTTTAGTAATTTTGTAGTTTTACAGCAAGCTTTGGATGTTTATATATTCATTTCAATACATAAAAGAGAAAAGAAAGTGCACTCTTGCCCATTTTACAATGTAAAATGGGGGAACAAAAACAGTGGATAAAATATCCCCCCCTCAAGACAGAAATGCTAATAATGCCTGTAGGTGCATTTAATTAAGGAGTTTTTAATATTACTGAGTTAATTTGAGTTTTCTAGTGTTTTTCTAATAATCAAGAATTGACTATTAAATACATTTAGAAGGCTGTTGGTCATTTATTTTTTTTTCAACTTTCAATCTTTAGAAGTTATAAACAACAAGAATAAATAAGTGTAAATTATTCAGGAATTTTTGAAAAATAAAACATTCTAAAAATTTAGCAGAAGTATGCTGTTATTTTTAGTCAATTGAGGGTTCACAATTATTCACAATTATTTCTAAAATAGTGCAATTGGGGATACTAATATTTTACAAAATTAGCTCAAAATGGAATTAGAATGCTGACCACCCTGCATTACATATATTACTGTGGGGCCAATTCTTTTCAAATAAAATCTCTGAAAACTCTATTACACTGTCATAATATTCTCATCTCATGCCTCATCAGATCCCTATATTTTTTCTCACATATTTTTTGCTCAGTCATCAGTAGAATTTGTACGTAAAACATTGTCAATGTGGAAGAAAAACATAAATAATATTTTAAGAAGGCAAAATTATTTTATCACACACATTTGAGAAATATTAATTGCTAGTTTTTTCAATGATTTGAAAGGTATGGTTATCTAATAATTGGGGTAAATAGTGTTAGGTATGAACTTCAAAAGACTGTCTGTATTACTTGTATTTAATATGATCTGTGTGTGCCACATTCACTGACATGACGATTTGGAGACAGCCCAAATCACCTTAGGTGGCCTCACTCAAGAAATTTTTATCACTGTATCTGAGTATGGGTAAGGAATCCTAGTATACTGACATCCAAAAAAGGACTACTTCACTGCAGTTCTAGTGTTATAACTCTTTCTTAGCTGGTGCTCAAGACATGAAATATATAACATTATATGATATAAAAATATGAATATATATATGTGTGCAGGTGTGTACATACGTTAAACACACGTGCATACACACCCCTAGAGAAAGAGCTCCAAAGTACCACCAATTTAAAAACAAAGGACATTGTGGAGCACCATCATTTTGGATGAATGTATCATTTATATTATAATGGTGTAAAATATAAAAATTCAAGGACATATAATATTGGACAAATAGCACTATTCCATTCTGTATATCTAGTCTTCTTTACAATTAATGTCACTTTAAAAATACTAAGGATATTTCTCTTGGTGAACATTAGTTTCATCAAGCACTTTCTATCCAATATGTTTTGGAAGTTCTCAATTTATTTTCCAAAGTAAAAATGTGTTGTAAACCGAATTCTATTTTCCTTCACATGCTCTTTTCCTTTGAAACCACTGATAAATGGTTTTCTCTCCATATTAAAGCTTTTGTTTGTGTTTCTTAATTTCTTATTATATAGGCAATAAAATATTGTCAGGGAGAATTTACAGAAGATTTAACATTTAGATTTAATATTCAAATGCCCTGCTCTTTTCTTGTGTTTTCCTTGACTTTCTATTGAACTTATTAGTTGAAGTATAAGTAGACTTAAGATATATTTTTCATATATTAAAACATTTTACAAGAAAAAAATGTTCTTTCTTTTAAACTTGAGTTGTACTTTAAATTACAGCCATGCAATATATGTTATCATAAATATAAAGTGTTTGTGTATATACATATGTTTGTGTGTGTGTATATATACATATATGTATATGATTGTTTATAAGAAAGAAATACTCAAGTCCCTATGGAGAAGTATACAAATTTGTCAGCAAATAAAAGACATACTTTGTTAAATAATCTAAATACAGATAGTAAAATAATCCTTAAAATAACTAATGCTGAGAAGAGTTTTTTTTTCTAAAACATGTAAAATAGCCCAGATTAAATTAAAATTTTTAAGATGTATCTTGCTAGTCAGTCAAGAAACCAAGAGAGACAGAAAAATATACAAAACAAAAAGTAAACAGTAACTAAAACAGCAGATGAGTGTAAGATCTAAAAATATTAACTTTTAAAAAAAAGTTTTATTCATTGGGGCCAGCGTTGCATATGGGTGTTGATTCTAGTCCCAGCTGTGCCACTTCCCATCCAGCTCTCTGCTGTGGCCTGGGAAAGCAGTGGAGGACGGGCCAAGTCCTCAGGCCCCTGCACCCACATTGGAGATCCTGAAGAATCTCTGGGCTCTTAGCTTCGGATATGCTCAGCTCCAGCTGTTGCAGCCATTTGGGAAGTGAACCAGCAAATGGAAGACCTCGCTCTCTCTCTCAATGTCTCTCTGTAATCTGTCTTTGAAATAAACAAAATAAATCTTAACCTACCCTGCCACAGAGCCAGCCCCAAATATTAACTTTTTTATACATAGGTAAATGGATCATATAGTTACATACATTAGAATTAAAGTAAGTCTTCTTTATGTAAGTTTTGGGTTAATGAGTTGAATTCATGGTCATACAATTTAGAAATAGATTATTGTTAACTGTGTAGTCTTTGATATAATTATGCATAGAATGTACTTGGTTTGCCTTTCTAAATATTCAATTGGTTTTTGATAAATATTTTAAATGACAGCTATGATGTCTGATAAGTATCTTACTATTACAATACCACAAAAAGTACCTACAAGTACTTTTTTATAAATAAATGACACTTATAATAAGAGATTGGTAAACATACTTTCCTCAGTGACAGATTGATTCCCTCAACAAATATTTCCTAATTTCAATACACATACAAGGCACTGGCAAGGAAGACCCAGGAGAGCAAAGATGAATCCAAAAACATGCTGCTCCTCCAAATTTTACACACAACAAGTTAGAAAGTGACGATGCCTTTGAATATTCAGTCAATGATAATAAACAGCAAATATCTGGTGGACAGCTACAAAATATGTATAGAGAAGATGACAACAGAAAAGTAATAATAATTAATCTTGATTAAGATCACTGTATACCAGGCACTGTGCTTTCACCTGAGTGAATTTTTAGTCAGGCTATTCAGTTTATCCTACTTTCTCAATTTTACAGATGAGGAACTAAGTCCCAGAGAGTTATTTGCCCTAGCTCATCTAAGTAATAAGGCTAGAACCCAGTCCTCATCTGTTAAATCTCAATAATTATATCTAATCTGCAATGATATTCTTCTACAAGGATTTAAGTCCAATATTAGTTAACTCATAGACACGATACTAATTCAAAAGCATGAACACATAGAAATTTAACTTGTAAAGAGACAAATATAATGTTTCTTAGTAAATATATTAGTAAATATTTATAAAGTGAATATATTAATATTATATTAAACTATATATTAGTAAATATTACTAAGAAATCTATACATATTTAGAAACATATATAATAGAGATGTACATATATTTAGATATAATACATTTAAATATATCATATATATATATGTATGTCCAGAAATGTTAATGAAAGCAGCACTCCCTAGGAGAAATGAAGAAAGCCTTTAGACAGTAACCATTTAAGCTGAGGTTTGGTTACTTTAGACATTACTTACCTTCATATTCAGTGTGTGTGTGTGTGTGCACGTGCGCGCGCCATAATATAATCTAGGAGTTAAGATCATTTGGCCTAGAAGAAAGGAAACGTTTCACTTAAGGTAGAAGAAATCACATATACACAGCATGGGAAACCTTAAGGAACATAGATTGTTCAAAACAAACAAAAAAAGTATTGTGGTTGTGGGAAGATATGGTTACAAAATTGTTAAATAGCAGAAGTTAGAACAATAAACTGAGATCAGATTGACACTATTTTATGGATTTGGAACATTTGTGTTTTTGCAAATAGGATCTAAATAGAATCAGTTATTTTTCAGTTATTGCCTGAGTAAGAAGTGAAACATCATGAGAGCCTGAGAGTGATCAAGGTAAACTAGGCAGGAAGTTACAGAACTGAGAAATGCTAGTATTGCAGAGAAAGAACGCAGAGTGCTTGCTGATAGGCTGGAAGCAGGGAGGCAAAGAACAGATTAAAAATACGAAGAGGATGGTGAGCTTTTTTGTTCAGTCCAATACATAGACAGTGATACTCTCATGCAATAAAAAAGAATGATAAAGAGGAGAGTGTAGGGTAGCCAGAAGAAGGACATGAAGACGGTGGCCAAAGTGAACGGAGCTTGATTAGGATTGATTGGACCTTTTGTAGCTAATCAACTGTCATGGAGCAAGAAATGAAGAATATCTCAACTAATTTGCTTTGGATGATGACATATTTAGGGTATAATAACTACAGTTACTACAAAACCGTTATAATTTTTAAATAATTTAAGAATTGGTTAGCATTTGGTAAAAACTGATAATATTTTAAGATTTCAAAAATCATCATCTGGTTTCCTCTATCAAATACACAGCTCAAATTGAACATGTATATCTTTTGGGTTTTAATGTGAATAAACTACAATTGATTTCTGTGGAAATGAAAAAGTAAAACTAATAAATTCAGAGTGTATTTCAAAGCAACTGGTAGGGATTCATAGTCCATCATTACATGAGGATATTGAAAACACTGTGAAATTCAGTGAAAAGACAAAATTTATTTCAGTGCAAAGAATTTTAAAATCTATGAGTAGTTTTTTCATAATGTATTTTTCTTTGAACTCTTTGAATAAAACCATTATCTATGATCTGAAGTAGTATCTATTTCCAAAATGTTTCATTAGAAAGGAAAACAAAATTTAAAAGTTCCAATTATTACATAAGTACAAATTTGATTTTTTTATACTCTCATGCCTTCAATAAAGAAGTACACATTTTTAAAAAACAAAATTTTGGTTTTCATCACTTGTCTTTATTTCCTCAAATAGATATTAGCCTGTGATTTTCAGCATCACTCTTTAAATTATGAGTAAACTTTGCAAATGTTATCTATAAATAGTCTCCTGTAAGACTTTTTCAAACTGTGAAAAACATCTATGATTGGCATGTCTCTTAATCCTATTATTACACTGTTGTTTCCACACTGAGTTGTGTTCTTTATAATATCTCAAAGTTATATTAGAGTTTTACATAACTCTACAAATACTAAATTACTATATTGAAATTAAATATTATTGATGTTGTACTGTAGTTGCATTTTTTACATTCTTGTGCAAAATCCAGCAGCAGGATTTCTTAGTTAAAATACTTCTTCATTTGTTTTTATTTTTGCTGAGGTCTTTACATAGTTTTATAAATAAATCAATGTACCTAATTTCCCCTTATTCAGATTTTTAAATGCTGGGCATATTGTCTTTAAGGTTTTTAAAATGAAGATTTCCTTGTAGTTTCTGAAAATGTAAGAATAAAGTAAAAAGAGTTCTATAAAACCACAGCTCTGTTCCTTTTGCAAACATTGCTTGATATACTGACATTAGTAGGTGGAAATGTGACATTTGAGTATTTTTATCCTTACATTCTAAAGCACTTTGACTCTGTCTTGGGGAAAGTGAGCCTTTAGTGCTGGTAAATTTTAAAAAGGGTCTAATTGAGGAGTTAAAGTTAGCATTGTTGGACTTTTTAATGTGTTCAGAAGTTCCTAGGACATTCACTAATTGTTCTGTGTCCATAGTGTTCATTTAAGGAACAGAGGGGAGCAGTTATTTAGGCTGTAGAAAATTAATGCTCTCACTTCTTTGTGTGATAGAGGCAATTATTTGGTGATTTTTCTTGCCATGCTGGACCTCTGTGAGCATTAAAAATTCAAGAAGAGGTCTTAGAATTAGTGTTTGACAGTGTTTAAGCATTCATTTAAAAATATAATTACAGTTAAGTACAATATAATATTCATTTTGACTTTTTTTCTCTTGTAATAAATCTAAGCATTGCTTTATTGATTTCATTTGCTCAGGGAAACTCATAAAACTCAGTGCATCAAATCTTACAGTATCACATATCCCAGATATTCATGACTAAGCCACGAACCCACTCTACATTGTTTTGATTATTAAAAAAAAAAGCTAATGGAATGAGTAGAATGGCACCGAATCTACATAAATTTAATCCATGCAGGGTTTCTGTGGTTAGTCAATTTTAACTTTTAAGCACCAATGGGAGAAGCTCATTAGATGTCTCCTTATTGCTATCTAATAAGTAATGGAGAGTATTTATGATTCTTATTTATTTATATCTTCACTAGAATATCTTCTTGACTTTTCCCCAAATTTTAAGAAAGCAATACTGATTATATCTTTTATATTTTATAGAAATTTTAAAAATCCATTAATGATATAAAATCCACTGTGTTCTTTTCATCTGGTTCTTCTTTCCCAACCAGCATGCGTCAGACCTTACTTAAAATACTGGTTCAATTTTACAACAGATCTTCCCTCATTCCCTGCCCCTATCCCCAAGAGCCAGAAAAGTAAAATTCGTTTTGAAAATAAATGAGTTCTAAGTTAAAACATGAATCAATTTTAGCTTATACATCCAAGTATTTTTCTTCCTTAAGGGTTAATGTTTATTTTTTGCTTGTTTTCATTTTATTTGCAAGGCACTGTGAGATAAAGAGAAACAAAGTGAAATCTTCCACCACTGATTCACTCTCCAAATGCCATGATAGCTAAGGCTGGGCCAGTCTGATGACAGGAGGCTAAACTCCTTCTGTGTTTTCCACATGGATGGGACTCAAGTACATGAGTCATTAATTGCTTCCTCGTAGGATATGCATTGTAAGAGGAAGCTGGATCAGAGCAGGAGTAGCCAAGATGCTAACCAGGCACTCTGATGTGGTATGAGGGCATCCCGAGCAATGGCTTAAGCCTCTTCACCAAATGCCTTCATTGTCCAGTGTGTTTGACCCTGTCTTTTAAGTGGAATATTGAACTAAATGTGTGGTAGTTTCAAATAACATAAAGGTTTTCCTTCTTGTCGTTTCACTTAGGATTTCCTTTATCTTTTTTTTTCTTCTGTATTTCTTTTCCTCCCATATTTAAATTTTCTTTAGGATTATTTTTAACCTGCTGTGTCCCTTATGTTTTGAGAGGTACATACTCTTTCTATTAAGTAGGATTGTCTTAGAAATTTTAAATAACACTCATATTGTACATAAAAATATCAATAAACGTGTCATGCTTAACATCAAATCTTAAAACATGTGACTCCAGACACACAGTTCTAATTTCTGCAGTATTGTGTTTAGATACTCACACTCCGCCACACACAGCAGAGTCCTTGTGGCAGAGTCCTTGCTTATGTAGATTTACTTATACATTTGCAACTTTCTTTACTTTTCAGTTTTCATCGGAAATCTGAGCTCTTGCAAATGGAATGACTAGATTTTCACTTCAAGTATAACATTTAGATCTTTCCATGGAGCTCTTTTCATGACAAACTCTTTCAACATCTACAAATGCATTCATTACACAATGAATTTGGAAGCTATTTTCATTATGGTCTAGAATTCTAAACTGATAGTTATTTTCTCTCTGAAGTTGAAGATTCCTTTACTCCTCATGTGCCTTTGAGGGTTGCTGTTGAGGAGCTACCTTTCCATCCACTGCTTCTGAGACTTTCCAGGTCTCAACTCTGGGCTGGAGGTGGAGTAGGGGATACACTGTGTCTATCCTGTGTGGGTTCAAGGTATGGAAAGTGTTATTTACACTGCTTTAAATTTATTAGGCTTCTTAAATATGCATATGACTATATTTGTGATCACTTCTGGAAAATTCTGGTATTTTCAGAGTTCTAAAGCTCTAATCAGGTATTTGCCAAATTTGCCCATTCTGAACCGTGTTTCTAAAGCATTTTTTAGATTGTTCATCTTTGTAACTCTGAAGCATTCTAGATCATTCCTTTTGCCTGATCATCCAGTTTATGAATTTTCTAGTCATCTATCCCTAATCTGTTAATCTGTGATCCCACCTCTGAGTTTTCATGTTAGTTTTTATCTTATTTTTCATTTTTAAATGACATATTTAATTTCTCTTAAACTATTCTCATTCTGTATTTAGATTTTAATGATGTTATATACTAAAACATATTAAACATTTTCTTCATAATCTGCTAGTTCAAATATCTAATGTACTTGTGGTTTTGAATTTGATTTTTTAATCTCAGCAGACTCATAACTATGTATTCTCTTTTTTAAAAATGTTTTTATTCTGTTTGCTTTTCTTGAAACTTTGTCATAATTATTTTACACATGGCATGGAAATTAGTTTTTTAAGAAAGTACTTGTTTCCCTGAGGAGGCACGACCTTGTCATTCAAATATACTTTTGTTCAATGCTTTTTTTTTTAAAGATGTGTTTATCTATTTGAAAAGCAGAGTCATGGATATAGAGAGGTAGAGACAGAGAGAGAGAGAAAGAGAGAGAGAGAGACGGAGAGTTCCCTTCCAGTTGCTGGTTCACTCCCAAAAGACCTCAATGGCTGGAGCGTGGCCAATCCAAAGCCAGGAGCCTCCTCCAGGTCTCTCACCTGTATGCAGGAGCCCATGTACTTGGGCCACCTCCCCTGCTCTCCCAAACATATTATCAGGGAGTTGGATTGGAAGTGGAGCAGCCAGGTATCAAAGAAGCACCCATATGGGATGCCAGTATGGTGGGTGGTTGCTCTACATGCTATACCACATAACTGGCTTCACAATTCTCAAGTTAAAGTTTGTCCATGCATTCAGGCGGAGTTCAGAACCATTGGTCTGTGCAAACTTAGACTACTGTGATTTCTATTTGAGCTGGGCAAATAGATAGTGTCTGAATGAAGGCTGCAAACTCAAGTAAGGGAATGTGTTTGGTTAGGATTCTCAGGAAACTTTTGTCTTCTTGTCACTCAACATCAAGGTTTAAGCCAGACAGTTTTCTTTGCAATTTTCAGTTAGTAGTGGCAGTGGGGGATGGTAAGAAAAGATGAATTTTTGTTCAACCTAAAGGTGAGAATGTAGTTTTCTGTGGGAGGATTTTAATTAGACTCCCTTCCCTAAGTGGTCCTTGTGCCTTGTCTCCTGTTCTCTGAGACACTCAATAGTAGATAAGTTCCCCCACCTCAAGAAAACAAATATCTAGATGACAATCACTATCAGTACAAAGATTTTTGTGTTCTTCCTTTCACTATCTATTTGGGCACTTATAACAGAGTACTGTAGACTGGATGATTTACATATAAGAGATTAATTTTACTGTTTTTTCATGTTAATTTGATATAAATACAAATAGAACAGATTCAGTCTGGTTCATAGTAGTTCATAGACATAATTCTGATAAAATAACATTCCCTCCTTATTCCCCTGCCCTTCTCTCCTTCGTTAGTTTCTTCTTTCCTTCCATCTTTCTGCCTTCCTCTGTTTCTGTTTTAATTTTTAGATAACATTTTAAATTTACATTTACAATTAAATCTGAAGGATGAGAAGTTCAAGATCAAGGCACCAGCTTATAGAATACCTAGTTAGGGCTGTTGCCCTCATTCATAAATGGCTATCTACCATTGTGTACCTTTATGTTGGAAAAAGGCAAAAAGTCTCTGGTTCTCTTTTATTAAAGCAGTGATGCCATTCATGAGGGCTCTGCCAGATGTCCTAATGAATTCCCAAAGACTCTCCCACAAAATACCATCGTGTTGCAGATTAGGTTTCCACATATGAATTTGCAGTGAACCATGAGCATGTAGTTTGTGAAATGTGTATTTATTATTGTCTTTCATCTTGATGCTTCTTAGAAGAATTTCTAGGGCATTTTGTCAAGGATTTGCTTTTGTTTTCACTGGGACTTTATTCCTCATATATAGTCTAAAATATTGAATGTAGTGTTTTATAGCAAGAGCTACCCAATTGTACTGTCAACCATCTGTGTGATTATGAACAAGTTTCTGATCCCCCATGCCTCCTTTTCTTCATCAATAATATAACAGTAGAACCTACTCAATGGGAAAAAAAAGTAATGATAATGAGGTCATACATGTAAATTATTTATTTGCACCTAGCAACTATTTAGTGTTCAATAAATGGAGCATCCAGTAGAAGCAGCAATAGCATTATATAAATCATGTAAATGGAGGTTGTCACTTTAAGATCTCTAGATGGGTTGTTGATATGAGCCTGAGATAATCCTCCAACCCTGACTTGTGCAGATTCACTGGAATGATGGAAGAAGAAGGTAGAATGAATTTTGGGAATAATTGGGGGATAAAGAATTGAGGATAGTGATTGTAAAGGCATGTGATGAAGAAACTAAATGTGAAAAGCAGGTTTGGAAATTGTGGGGTCTTGTCAGACATGTATACAGAGCAGAAGAAAAGTTTGATTTTGTTCTAATGACAGAGACATGTGCTTTGGAGTCTGTAGTGGAAAAGATTAAGAGGACAAAAGTAAATACAGCTGATGAACCATTATACACAGAAAACATAGAAGTGATTCATATCTAGAAGGCATGAGTGCCTTCAAAGGAAGATTTGAAGAAAGTAGTGTAAGTACAGATGAATGTAGGTTTTCAGTTATCTTGTGATAAATTCAGGCACCTCACATTTTAATGGCCTCATTGTATGTGAGTTAGACCTTCTGCTAGTACAAATCAGACTGAAATGATATGTCAATTGAAGAAAAGTTTGAAATGTTGGCATGAAGAAGAGAACTTACTACATGCCTATAGCTAAGGATTTCTAAGTAGAGCAAAAACCGAGTTGAACCATTGAATGAGAGATTTCTCTATTGCTTACCCTTTTTTATCTGTCTCTCAATTAAATACAATTAATTATTTATTTTAAAGAGTCCATCTCTTTAAAAAATTAGTCAGTTTAAAACAGAACAAATCATTGATGTTAGATTGAGATAGTGGTTTCCCTTAGGGAGATGTGTATGACATGAATACTATAAAGTGTATTCTGGAAAGTAACTAATGTTTTTCCCATGGTGAGCTATTAGTCTCATGTATTTGCAAAATATTATTGAGCTGTAAATTACAATTTGTTCATATTTCTGCATGTTTTTATACATAATTTTATTAGGGAATATTCTTTTTATTAGGGAATTATGCTTTATTAAATGTTTAAAAAACTAGGTAAATGGGCCGGCGCCGAGGCTCAATAGGCTAATCCTCCACCTTGTGGCGCCAGCACACCAGGTTCTAGTCCCGGATGGGGCGCCGGATTCTGTTCCGGTTGCTCCGCTTCCAGGCCAGCTCTCTGCTGTGGCCAGGGAGTGCAGTGGAGGATGGCCCAAGTGCTTGGGCCCTGCACCCGCATGGGAGACCAGGAGAAGCACCTGGCTCCTGCCATCGGATCAGTGTGGTGCACCGGCCGCAGCACGCCAGCCGCGGTGGCCACTGGAGGGTGAACCAATGGCAAAGGAAGACCTTTCTCTCTGTCTCTCTCTCTCACTGTCCACTCTGCCTGTCCAAAAAAAAAAAAAAAAAAAAACCTAGGTAACTGAAAGTTTTAAAAGAAAATCTGATAACTGTGGCTTGTTTTTCATTTTTTAAAAAAAAATCCAGAATAGTATCTAATGTTGTAATCTAATTACAATTACTCCAAACGCAAATCTGAGTACTACCTCAAAGTAAATCATATGGACCCCTGAAGATATCAGCTGGAATTTGAGTTCATCCTCTTGTAAAGCTGAGAATTTTAACTCAAGAAATATTTTATACTGAATTGAAACGCCTGGTTGTTTAATTCAAATTACCACATTTAATATGTTAATAGAGTTATCCAGAAATATTTTAAGTGGTTTAGAATATTTACAGAATTTAAAACTGAATCAGGCTTATGTGATACATTGATGCACATTTGCTGTTATGTATTGTTGTCATTATCTGTATCTCAACTTTACTACTTATAATGTAACTGATTAAAAATATTTAATTAAAATTAGATGAAATTCAAACTTCAATTCTTTAATCACATTAGCCTCATTCCAATTATTCAATGATTTTATATGACTGGTGCTCACTGTAGGGGACAGAGCAGATTTAAAATGTTGCTATCATCCCAGGAAGTTCTGTTGGACAGCATTCATTTATATAATTACAAAAAATCCATCTTTGGAAAAGATTTCATTTTATTAAATAAGAATATTTTTGTATGATACTTAGCATTTTATTGGCAAATCATAGATGCTTAATATATAACATTTAAAAGTAATAATAATATTGGTAAAAATAAGAACAGAAAAATTGGAGGTTTGCGTTGTGGTGTAATGGGCAAAGCCTCCACCTGTGACTCCAGTTCATATACTGGCTGCTCCACTACCAATCGAGCTCCATGCTAATGGCTTGGGAAAAGCAGTGGAAGATGACCCAAGCTCTTGGGCCCCTACCAACCATGTGGGATGCCTGGATGAATCTCTGGTTGTTTGCTTTAGCCTGTCCCATCACTAGCCATTGCTGCTAGCTGGGTAGTGAACTAGTGAATGGAAGCACACTCTCTTTTTTCCCTCTCTCTCTCTGAAACTCTGACTTTCAAGACAAATAAATACATCTTAAAAAACACTCAAAATATGGACAATAATAATAAATGAAACTATGTAACATCAGTAAGCATGAATAATGTATGTGTAACTTTGTATAAGGTCTTTAATACTCTTGTATCACTTACTATCTAAATGTTTTTCAATGAAATAAATTCGAAATTAACAGTCTGAAGAATGACTCCTACGAAGAAACTATGGAGCCAGTTTAGTACATTATACTCACAACTGTATTAATCCTTTTTTATTTCAAATGGTTAGAAACTTTAACATGAAAACCATAAGTACCTACCATCACGAACAGATCCAGGTAATTAGAATACAGGATGGGCCAGCACCGTGGCTCAACAGGCTAATCCTCCGCCTTGTGGCGCCAGCACCCCGGGTTCTAGTCCCGGTTGGGGCGCTGAATTCTGTCCCAGTTGCTCCTCTTCCAGTTCAGCTCTCTGCTGTGGCCCGGGAAGGCAGTGGAGGATGGCCCAAGTCCTTGGGCCCTGCACCCCCATGGGAGACCAGGAGAAGCACCTGGCTCCTGGCTTCAGATCAGCACGATGCGCCGGCCGCAGTGCGCCAGCTGCAGTGGCCATTGGAGGGTGAACCAACGGCAAAAAGGAAGACCTTTCTCTCTCTCTCTCTCTCACTGTCCACTCTGCCTGTCCAAAAAAAAAAAAACAAACAAAAAACAGGATGATTACGAATGCAGCTGGGTTAAGATTCTCTCTAATAATAGTATGGCATTAACTAATTAAGACATCTACATAAATCTCCAAACTCAGTTTTAAAGGCTCTGGACTCTGATTTATCTTATTGTTAGTTTAGATACTTTTGGACAGTCTTTTATATTTTTCCCTTTTAGACTGTGTGCTAGATAAAAAACACATACAACATGCCTATTATACCAAGACAGTCATTATGTAAACAATAAATCCCATCCTTCAACCAGTTTGCATCACAACCCTGAGTTGAGCTCATTAGATATGTCCATCAGCAAGTTTGATTCATTGACTTCATTCCTGTTTATGTCCTTTTTGTTCCCAGTTCAGCCTACACTATCATTCTCTAACAATGTGGACAAAGAACTTATAAATGTAATATCTGGAAAACTTACCTACAGGTCTTCGTTATGTTATGAATTGCACAAGAAATGCCAGTTGTGTAAATAGAAATAAGCCCTTTAATACAGCTTTTTTTTCCTGTTTGTTTATAATCTCTGTTTTTTCCTTCCTAGGCTACTGATAAAGACACTGGCAATTATAGTGCTATGGCATATAGACTCATCATACCACCAATTAAAGAGGGGAAAGAAGGATTTGTGGTGGAAACATACACTGGGCTTATCAAGACTGCGATGCTTTTCCACAACATGAGGAGGTCCTACTTCAAGTTTCAAGTTGTTGCAACTGACGACTATGGGAAGGGACTGAGTGGCAAAGCAGATGTCCTTGTAAGTAGGTGATTTCAGCTCAGAACTCTTAAGGCTAATCGAAAAACAAGTTTTCTAAATGTAAATGTCATTTTTATAGATTTCAATATAAGTACTTTTATTATTAAATTTACAAAATGAAAATTGTGAGATAATGATTTGAATTCCCATATGTATCTTCTCTGTTTGTCCTATTAACATCTCATGTTAGTATCTTTGTCAAAATTAATGAATTATACCCAGCTTCTTCTGTTTTTTTATACATACTTCTTTTATCCTTCCCACTGCTCCCAGATGCTAGTATCAACATTTTAAGTTCAGATACATTGTTTATTGTTTCTTTGCTTTTTTTTTAAATTTATCTCCCTCATATAAGGGAGCACATGATGTGGTATTTGATTTTTCTGTTTCTGGCTTATTTCACTCAACACCATTTTCTCTAGTTTCACCCATTTTGCAGTAACTAACAGGATTTATTTTTTTAAAAAATAGTGAATAGTGCTCCATTATGTAAATATGCCACGTCTTCTTTATCCATTCATCTGATGTTGGGAACATTTTTTGGTTATTGTGAATAGTGCTGCTCTAATCATTTTGGTGCAAGTATCACTTGGACATATTAGTTAATATCTTTTGAATATATGCCCAGTAATGGGATTTTTGTATCATATGGTAGGTCTATTTCTAGTTTCCATACTGTTTTCACAGTAGCTGCACTAATTTACATTCCTACCAACAGCATGTTAGAGCTCTGCTTTCTCCACATCCTCGTCAATGGATTGTCACTCTCTGTCTTTTGAATATTAGCCATTCTGGCAGTGCGAAGGTTATTATCTCATTGTGGTCTTGATTTGCATTTCCCTGTTGGCTAGTGATATTAAGCATTTTTCCATATATTTGAGGGCCATTTGTATTTCTTCTTTTGAGGATTGTTAAGGTCTTTTGTTCTTTAAGAGTTGAAGAGCAAGCTTTACTTTAGCTTTTAGTGGTTATAAGACTTATAATACACTGAGAAGAATTAACCATTTGATAAAAAGACTGTCAGGAAATGCAATTCACAGCCATTTGAGACTATTATGTATTTGCCTATTTTTGAAAACAGTACAACCATTACATTAGCATATCAATTTATGAGCCATCTTCTATCTTTATTCTTTTTTAACAGTTTTATTCATATAAGAACAGGTTTTTGGTTGTTGCTTTTAGCCTGTTGTAATTGAATAAACAAAGGCAAATGTTTCTTGGCAAATTAATATTCCCATGGATGTGATTTTCTTGTTTTATTAAAATCTCCATGATAGTACTGTTATCCTTGACTAAATTATATCTGGCTACATTTGCTGGTATCGCTTTTCAAAATTGTCTTGTTGTCTCTGCACAAGTTTGGTGGTACATCATTTCTACGTGCATTGAGATATTAGCTTTCACACATTAATACCAATGTATTTATTTTATGGAACCTCCCCCAACTTTCAAGCATGGGTTTTTTGGACTTTTCTCAGACAGATGTGAGAATTTTTTTTTTTTGTTATTGGAAAAATATTTGTCACATCAAGAAAAAGGTCAAGGATGACTTGCCTGTTTTTGTTTTTTGTTTGTTTGTTTGTTTGCTTTTTTGTTT
This sequence comes from Lepus europaeus, assembly GCF_033115175.1. NCBI lineage: Eukaryota > Metazoa > Chordata > Mammalia > Lagomorpha > Leporidae > Lepus > Lepus europaeus. The sequence goes on along the minus strand of NC_084843.1, from coordinate 44,742,622 downwards.
TTGTATCTTAGTAAATCTACGTGTTTGACAGTATTCCTTATTTTATTCTCTGTACAGACTTAACTTCACATACACAGGTATTAATGATGAAATATGTTTCCTTTTTGAGAAAGGTAAAGACCTATCAGCATGATTCTGATAGGTAGGAAGGAAGCAGTCCTCCAGCCACACCCTCATTGGGAATAGCAAAGTGGCAACAGAATAAAGAGCAGTCTGGGCCAAGAAGCTTTTGATATAGAAGATACTAAGGATGACATAGATTATTCATCAAATTGTATCTACAAACCTTAGATAATAACACTTTTCTTACTGTTTGTAGGATTTGTACAATGTGGAGCCTAAATAGAAAATAATAGGATCATTATTAAGTATCATTAAAATATAAAAATCAACATAAAATATAATTAAATATAAATCTATCTAAATCAGCACTGTGATGTTAATGAGTTATCCATTTGGACTTCTTGAAAATTGAGTAGAAATTTTTTTAAAAAAATCTTTAAAAGTATTAAATACATTTGCAAATTAGTTTCTAACAAATAATGTGTCAGGTTTATAAGTAAATATATGTATATTGTATTCTGATATAATCCCAGAGCAGTATGGAAGCTATCTTAGTAAAATGATGTTTATGGTAAGCACTGAAATTCTTTTAATCAAACAAAGTGAGATATGCAGGGAAATAGGACTTTGACACAGAAGGTACGTGTGCCAAAAACAAGAAGGAAAAGAAATGATGACATCTATGAATAAGTCATTCAATTTTTTTTTCTTGCCATGAGTATATGAAAGGAAGGGTGAAAGAGAAATGAGTTTGGAGATGGAAGTAGGTTATAAGACACAAAACCTGGGGTAGATATTGTGGCACAATGAGTTGTCACCTCTTGTGACACTGGCAATCCCATATGGAAGAATCAGTTCAGGTCCTGGGATATTCTACTTCTGATTCAGGTCTCTGGCACTGTGATTGGGAAAAGGCAGTATGATGGCTCAAATGTTCATATCCCTGCTACCCATATGGGGGACCAGGATGGAGTTACTGGCTTCTGGTTTCAGGCTAGTCCACCTGAGGATATTATACCCAATTGTTGTATGAAGCAATAAATGAAAGATCTCTCTCTCTGTCCCTCTCTCTCCCTCTCTCTCTCTGTCTCTCTCCCCACCCTCTCATTTCCCCTCCCTTCCCCCCTCTTTCTCCTCTCCTTCCTTCCCTCACTCCCTTCTCCCTCCACTTCTTTGTGTGTGTGTCTGTCACTTTGTTTCAAATAAATAAATATATATTATAAAAAGAGACATAAGCAATATTAAACATGTTGGAATATTTTCCTAAAATAAGAAGCCATTGAGGCTGGCACCGCGGCTCAATAGGCTAATCCTCCACCTTGTGGCGCCGGCACACCGGGTTCTAGTCCCGGTCGGGGCGCCGGATTCTGTCCCGGTTGCCCCTCTTCCAGGTCAGCTCTCTGCTGTGGCCCAGGAGTGCAGTGGAGGATGGCCCAAGTGCTTGGGCCCTGCACCCGCATGGGAGACCAGGAGAAGCTCCTGGCTTCAGATCAGCGCAGTGCGCCAGCCGCAGCGCCGGCCACAGCGGCGGCCACAGCGGCCATTGGAGGGTGAACCAACGGAAAAGGAAGACCTTTCTCTCTGTCTCTCTCTCTTACTGTCCACTCTGCCTGTCCAAAAAAAAAAAAAAAAGGAAGCCATTGAATAATTTTAGTAAGAGTATGGGAAGATAGGATTTTTTATTTAAGTAAAAACTTCTTGCCTAATGCAAATCTAGTACTCCTCTGAGAACATGTTTTACTTTTGGACAGCTATTACTTTATTTTTTTAAACTTTTATTTAGCAAATATATATTTCCAAAGCACAGCTTATGGATTACAATGGCTTTTCCCCCCTATAACTTCCCTCCTGCCCGCAACCCTCCCAACTCTTGCTCCTTCTTCCATCCCATTCACATCAAGATTCATTTTCAACTCTCTTTATATACAGAAGACCAATTTAGTATATATTAAGGAAAGATTTCAACAGTTTAAACCCACACAGAACATAAAGTGTAAAATACTTTTTGAGTACCAGTTATAGCATTAATTCACATTGAACAACACATTAAGGACAGAGATCCTACATGAGGAGTAAGTGCACAGTGACTCCTGTTGTTGACTTAACAAATTGACACTCTTGTTTATGGTGTCAGTAATCTCCCTAGGCTCTTGTCATGAGTTGCCAAGGCTATGGAAGCGTTCAGGGTTCGCTGACTTTGATCTTATTTAGACAAGGTCATAGTCAAAGTGGAGGTTCACTCCTCCCTTCAGAGAAAGTTACCTCCTTCTTTGATGGTCTGTTCTTTCTACCGGGATCTCATTCTCAGAGATCTTTCATTTAGGTTTGCTGTTTTTTTTTTTTTTTTTTTCAAGAGTATCTTAGCTTTCCATGCCTAAAATACTCTCATGGGCTCTTCAGCCAGATCCGAATGCCTTAAGGGCTGTTTCTGAGGCCAGAGTGCTGTTTAGGACATCTGCCATTCTATGAGTCTGCTGTGTCTCCCGCTTCCCATGTTGGATCGTTCTCTCCCTTTTTGGTTCTATCAGTTAGTATTAGCAGACACTAGTCTTGTTTGTGTGATCCCTTTGACTCTTAGATCTATCAGTGTGATCAATTGTGAACTGAAATTGATCACCTGGACTAGTGAGATGGCATTGGTACATGCCATCTTGATGGGATTGAATTAGAATGCCCTGGTACATTTTTTTTTTATTCAGTGAATATAAATTTCCAAAGTACAGCTTATGGATTACAAAGGCTTCCCCTACCCACGACTTCCCCCCCACCCGCACCATTTGGAGCAAGTCAGCTTGAGCATGTCCCAAATTGTACATTTCTTCCCTCTCTTGGATAGCTATTATTTTATAGAGTACATTGTAATAATTAGATATATATGTACATGTGTGATGATCGAATCAAGGAAGTTAACATTATCACATCTTTAAACATTTTAAAATTTTTTATTAAGATGTAATAACTTTGGCCAGCACCACGGCTCAATAGGCTAATCCTCCACATGCGGTGCCAGCACACCAAGTTCTAGTCCCAGTTGGGGCGCTGGATTCTGTCCCAGTTGCTCCTCTTCCAGTTCAGCCCTCTGCTGTGGCCCGGGAAGGCAGTGGAGGATGGTCCAGGTCCTTGGGCCCTGCACCCGCATAGGAGACCAGGAGGAAGCACTTGGCTCCTGGCTTCTGATTGGCGCAGTGTGCCTGCCGTAGCGGCCATTTGGGGGGTGAACCAACGGAAGGAAGACCTTTCTCTCTGTTTCTCTCTCTCACTGTCTATAACTCTCTCTCTCTGTCTCTCTCTCTCTCTCACTGTCTAACTCTGCCTGGCAAAAAAATAAAATGTAATAATTTTACAGAACTACCAGGTACAGTTCGATGTTTCAATACTTGTATATAATGTGTACTGGTAAAAACAGTCTAATTATTATTTCTGTCTCGAGACCATTGCTGTGGTGTTGTATGTTTGAAGCCAATGTCTGGGATGCCAGCTGGGATCCCTTGTGGGCACCAGTTCAAGTCCCTGCTTCTTCGCTTCCCATAAAGCTCTCTGGGACCGATGCTGTCTGCCTGCAATGCCATCATCCCATATGCGTGCAGGTTCGTGTCCTAGCTACTCCCCTTCTGATACAGCTCTCTGCTATTACCTGGGAAAGCAGTTGAAAATCGCCCAACTGCTTGGGGCCCTGGACCTACTTGGGAAACCCAGAAGAAGCTCCTGGCTTCTGGTTTCAGCTTGGCCCAGCCCTGGATTTTGTGACCATTTGGGGAGTGAACCAGTGGATGGAAGATTCTGTCTCTCCCTCTCTCTAACTGCCTTTCAGAAAAATAAATCTTTAAAATATTTCCAACTCATTATTAGTGCTTTATCATTGGAAGTTTTAGGCTGTTCTCTCTGTATATTCCTAAAATATAGAGCAGGTTATTGTGAACTACAAGCACCCGTTCTGTCATAGAACACTAGGAAGTATTTCTTTTATCTGAACGTTTCTGTACCTATTACTCAACATCTGTTGGTCCTTCTTCCCCACACCATTTAAAATCTATAATAATCACTATTGTACAATCAAATTGACTTTTGTTAGTTTCCATATATCTGACAGAGTAATTTTTAAATATTTTATTTATTATGTGAAAGGTAGAGTTACAGACAGAGGGAGAGACAGAAAGGTCTTCCATCTGCTGGTTAACTTTCCAAATGGCCCCAGTGGCTGGAGCTGAGACAATCTGGAGCCAGGAGCCAGGAGTTTCTTCTGGGTCTGCTACAGGTGCAGGGGTCCTAGAACTTGTGCCATCTTCAACTGCTTTCCCAGGCAGTAGCAGAGAGCTGGATCAGAAGGGGAGCAGCTAGGACACAAACAGGCACCCATATGGTATGATGGCACTGTAGGCAGACAGCATCAGTCCCTTGATAGAGTAATTGTAACTGTCTTTCTGTGCCTCTCTTATTTCATTTAACATTTCAGTTGCAAATTAAAAACCAGTGAGATATCATTAACTCCAGTTATTATGGCTATTACCCCCCAAAAAAGAATTGCCAGTGAGGATATGGAGAAAAAGGAACTTTTATAAACTGTTGGTGAGAATTTAAATTAGTGCAGCCGTTTTTAAAAAGCAGTATGGGGCCGGTGCCGTGGCTCAACAGGCTAATCCTCCGCCTTGCGGTGCCAGCACCCCGGGTTCTAGTCCTGGTTTGGGCGCCGGATTCTGTTCCGGTTGCCCCTCTTCCAGGCCAGCTCTCTGCTATGGCCCGGGAAGACAGTGGAGGATGGCCCAAGTGCTTGGGCCCTGCACCCCATGGGAGACCAGGAGAAGCACCTGGCTCCTGCCATCGGATCAGCACGGTGCGCCGGCCGCAGCGTGCCAGCCACGGCGGCCATTGGAGGGTGAACCAACGGCAAAGGAAGACCTTTCTCTCTGTCTCTCTCTCTCTCTCTTACTGTCCACTCTGCCTGTCAAAAATAAAAATAAATAAATAAAAAGCAGTATGGAATTTTCTGCAAAACAAAACAAAAAAAATGCATCTACCATATGATCTAGTTATATCACTTTTGGGTATATATGCAAAGGAAAATGAAATCAGCATATCAAAGAGAGGCCTTTATTCTCGGGTTTATTGCTGTTAGTGTTCAAAACAGCTAATATATTGAATCAATCTGTATGTCAATATCAAGATGAATGAATTAAGAAAAGGTACAAATGCACATTATTAAGATATGAAGAAAGAAGGACATTCTGTCATTTGCAGCAAAACGGATGTTACTGAGAACATTATTTCTAATGCTGATTTCTCAAATCATGGCTTTTGTTAGTATTCCCTTTATGTTGTTTGTCATAGCATTCATACTACATAGTGGTGGAGTAGGATACTGAATGTATAACATTGTCACTTCTAAACCTCCCTCTTTGCTAAGCGGCATACCTTCATTCTCATCATCTGACTCAGCCATTCACTGTCACCACGATTTACCTGTGGTCTTCCTCATTTTACTTGATGACCAAATTATTTTTGGACAAAGTATTTCTTGATTCCTTTTCCTCTTTAATTCGACACTCATTCCCGCAATGAATACCATTGTGTGCATATATCTATCTAAATATCTATCTGTATCTTGTGCTTATTGCTGTTAGTGTTAAATATCTATCTAAATGTATATGTCTATACCGATAAAAGGTGACTGAAAACTTTTGAATAGTTTGTGAGATGACCTGGGAAATTGACCTAAAGCGCTTTTGCTGTATGTAGAAGTAGCTTCAATGTCTATAGGAAAAACACTACACGAGCTGAACTAGTTTTTGTTGTTGTTGTTGTTGTTGTTTTTTACAGGCAGAGTTAGACAGTGAGAGAGAGAAACAGAGAAAGGTCTTCCTTCTGTTGGTTCACCCCCAAAATGGCTGCTGTGGCCAGTGCGCTGCGACCAGCACACTGTGCTGATCCGAAGCCAGGAGCCAGGTGCTTCTCCTGGTCTCCCATGGGGTGTAGGGTCCAAGCACTTGGGCCATCCTCCACTGCCTTCCCGGGTCACAGCAGAGAGCTGGACTGAAAGAGGGGCAACCGGGACAGAATCCGGTGCCCCGACTGGGACTAGAACCCGGTGTGCTGGCGCCGCAGGCGGAGGATTAGCCTAGTGAGCCGTAGCGCCAGCCCTAGTTGTTGTTGTTGTTTTTTTTTAATGTAATGAGTTTTTTACTTAATTGCACAAATCATGCTTATTTTAACTTGGATTCATGGTAGAAATTTACACAAATATGAATGAAGTATGCTTATAATTTTAAGTTAAACTACTGACAGTATGTGTTTCTACTGATAAGCTTGTTTTAAAAGATTTCTTTATTCATTAAAAAGTTAAGGTTATACATAGAAGGAGACAGACAAAGATCTTCCATGTGCTGATTCACAGAAGTCAAGAGGTTCATCCAAGTCTCCCACAAGGGTTCGGGGCCCAAGCACTTGGGTCATCTTCCACTGCTTTCCAAGATGCATTATCAGGATCTGGATCAGATGTGGAGCAGCTGGGTCTTGAACTGGTGCCCACTTGGGATACTGGCTTTGCAGTTGGTGGCTTTAGCTGCTATGCCACAATGCTGGCCTTTCTAATGATAAGCTTTAAAGCACAATGTAGGGTACTGGAAAACTTGTATTCATCACTGTGAGCTTGACAGCTTCCCATTACTTAATGATTTTTCTGAGAGATCAATGGTCATAATAAATAATGTGATTTTTTTCTTTAAATTATGTAATTAAATGTGACAACATTTGTAACTCCACTTTACTCAGCAAACCAATAGTTGCATTTTCCAAATGACAAATCCATGATGCTAAAAGAACCATGTAAAGTATAAGAAATTAATGAATTTTAGATTTATTTATTTGAAAATTAGAGGCAGAGGAAGAGAGAAAAAGAGAGAAGAAAGAGAGAGAAATATCTTGTCTGCTGTTTGACTCCGAGGCTCACAATAACTGGGACTGGGTCAGGCCAAAGCCAGGTGCCAGGAACTCCATCCAGGTTTCTCACACAGGTCAGAAGAGTCTAAGCACTTGCTCCATCATCAGCTGCCTTCCATGGTATGCATTAGCAGGAGGCTGAGTCAGAACTCAACTCTAGGCATTCTGATATGACATGGAGGTTTCCCCGAGTACTGAGTTCTTAACCTGTTATGCCACAATTTCCACCCCAGATGAATGAATTGTTAATGTTTTAACTAAACATGATTTTAGATTTCACATCAAAAACTAGTTTTGAAGAAAGCACCACTAGTGTTTTGGTGTAGTATCAAAGAAGAAAATACACGATGACGCAAAAAGTCCATTAAAAACTACATCTCTTTCATTTCATAAAAAGTGGGTTTGCAGTAGAGATCAGATGGGAGAGTTTGTGCCCAGTAGAGGCAGGAAGTGATGAGTTTCTTTTTAACTGGGTTGTCCTCTATGCCCTCACCCAGCTGGGCCTGGAGAATACTTGAGATGTAGCCAGATTACAAAAAAAAAAAAAAAAATGCTGTTAGTATAAAAGTGCATTGAATGTCAAAATTCAGATACATAATTTGAAAATGTGTCCTTAATGAGCTGATGGCATGTTGGAATGATACTATATTCAACATGTTGAGTTAAAGGCATAAATTAGCTAATTTTATTCTTTTTATTTATTTATTTGACAGATAGAGTTAGTGAAAGAGAGAGAGAGAGAGAGAGAGAGAGAGATCAATCAATCGATCTTCCTTCCATTGGTTCACCTCCCAAATGGCCACTATGGCTGGAACTACGCCAATCCGAAGCCAGGAGCCAAGTGCTTCCTCCTGGTCTCCCATGCAGGTGCAGGGGCCCAAGCACTTGGGCCATCCTCCACTGCCTTCCTGTGCCACAGCAGAGAGCTGGACTTGAAGAGGAGCAACCAGGACTAGAACCCAGAGCCCATATGGGATGCTGGAGCTGCAGGCGGAGGATTAATCAAGTGAGCCACAGCACCGGCCCCAATTTTATTCTTTTAATTTTCCTCACGTGGGTATCAGATATTTAAAACAATTATCTATGTGGCATGTTTTTGTGACTCACATTATATTTCTGTTAGGTGGCTCTACCTAAATTTTTAGGAGAATGAATGACAGAAGAGTGAATATAAAATAAATATGAAGAAGATTTTAAAAATTCAGAAGTAAATGTGTAAATTGGCAATAGCTATTTTTATAATTTTGTGTTTTTGAACATCCTGCTTTCTTCTCTTACCATGCTTCATAATTTTACTACATTATACAAATTGATCCCAACAATGATAGAAATACACAAAAAAAAGTCCTTGAGTAATCAACCAAAAATAGCTGAATTATAAAAAGATAACTTTAATTTTGACTGTAATAAACTGATATGAATAGCTAAAATATTAGCATAGAGTGTATACTGGAAAAGTAATATAAATAAAATCTAATCACCTTAAATGTTTACATGCATTTTTTATGGATGCTAGAAGAAACTAGAGTCAGGATGTAGGATGTCAGGATGTCTTTAGATGACCAAAATGCAAACTACAATATCTTAAAGATGTATGTTTATACAGTCTGAAAAACAGAGGGAGAAACAGAGATCTTCAATCCACTATTTCACTTGCCAGTGGCTACCAACAGCTAGTCCAGGCTGAAGGAAGGCACTAAGAACTACAGCCAGGTCTCCCACATGGGTGTCAGGGACCCAAGCATTTGGTCCAGCTTACTTTGTCTTCCCAGGCACATTGGCTGGAAGCTGGAATGGAAACAGTAACCTGGACTCAAAGCAGAATTCTGACATAGGATGCTAGCATTGGAAAAGGTAGCTTGTTGCATCACAACCATAACTACTCTGTCAGCCCCTAAATCTGTAATACTTTACTCTTTTCATTTCCATAATTAAAAATGTGTGTTTTCTACATAAATCCTTTGCTAGCACTTTTGGAAACAGAGTTTACAATTTTAAAAATTAACTTCTTAGAGGAAAATCTGAGACAAATAGTTTTAAAGTCAAATGTATCCTAATATCTCTTAATTTCTCACTGTACTCCATAAATATGTACAATTAATGTGTTAATCAAAAGAAATAGACATTATATTTTATATACTAAGATCCAAAGTGTATTTTAAAAATTCATCAAGATCAAAAGATGTCTTTGGCAAATTATAAGCTTAGCATGTTTATATTGCAAAGGACCTTAAGTGTTAATTTCTTTACTGTTAGTTCAGTTATAATTTAGCCAGAAATATTAAAAATTAAAATCCCTTTGAATAAATAATTTACCCTTGTGAATGTGAAGATATCACTCACTGTCCTTAAAAGGAAAATGGTAGCTGTATCTATATAAATTGTACTTTAGATGTTTACTTTTAAGTTATCTGTTGAAAATCAAATATGTTTATAGAAACAAAAATATTACACTTTCTTTCATCTACATACAAGTAGCATTCTAGCTTTTCATTGCCCCATAATTAGGTAAGACATATCGTAATAGAACCCTAGATATTTGCCATGCTAGACTGACTTCATAATGGAAAAAACTTCAAGATTTCAGTTGCTCAGTCTAAAATGTTTCTTACTCTCTCACAGTGCACAGTATTGAGAGTATATTCACGTTTCTTCAATGTTCTTTATAACAAATGGGGGTTCAGTGACTCAAACTCTTTCAGTTCTGTGCCTAAACCCTTTTCTGTGGCTTGTTTATTTGAGTGCAGGTTATCAAAGAAAGGGGAAGTTCACACATGGGGGAAATTTAGTAATATGCATTCCTTCTCTCTCCATAACTGTACACTGATCAGAATTCCTACACAGGATTCCACTAATGTACAAAGAAGCATTGGAAATCTATTGCTGTTGAGCTATCAATACGAAGGTGGAAGGGGTCAGGTAAATGGCTGACCAGTCTATATTTATGATTACCAAATACGCATTTCGATCTTTTCCCCAATGTAGAACAAAGTGTCACAAAATTTAAAGTCATCACTAATGTCAATTATTGTACTTTAACAAGCTGGCCTTTTCATTAGATCTGAATGGAACACTTGGTGGTTTGGTGATCTGACAAAGACACTCATCCAATATATAATATGGGGAACAAATGAGACACACAATGAAACTCCTGTTTCAAGAGGTTGAAAAAGGAAACTACACAGTCGTAGTGATTCCACAACAAATCTGAACTTCTTTTGGATAGAATGACATTCTGCAATCTTGGGAGTGATTTTTTTCAAAATAAATCCCATTTCTTTCCTAAAGTAGGAAGATTTACATTTGATTGTCCTCTGTTCCTGCTCAATCTATGCTCTGTTAGTTAGTTCCTTCTCGTCTTTTCTTTGTTCGGATTGAAATTTTGTAGGTTATTACTTTTTATGGTTTACAGCCCAAGAATTATTTGTATGACTGTTCTTTAATTTGTACCAGTAAGTTCATAGTAGAAAATTTATGAAAATTCACAATTGAGGAGGGCTTAATGAAGGCTTAGATTTATGAAGATGTCAGCAAGATATACATATGGATATTAAAAATAACCCAAAATCAATGAGGGCAGTAACATCAGGGATTCAATTACAGTCTGCAGGACAGAGAGGGGAGGAGAAATACAAGCTTATCGGGAGGTGGAGGGATGAGAGAGGGGACGATTGCAAAGGTAGGAAAGGCAGTCATGGCAACCTGGAATTGAAAGAACCAGAAATAAGGACAGATTACCCCTACCGGTTTCCCTTCTCCTTAAATATCCTGTTATATCCTCCAGTACCCACTGCGTACCCTATCCATAATTGAGGTCTTCACTGCTGAGCCTCCTCTCTGTGAGTGAGATCTCCATGGAGAGAAGTGGCCATCAAAGAAGGATGTACTTGACTCAGAAGGGAGGAGAGAACTTCCACTTTGCATATGGTCCTGTCTAAATACGAACAGTTTGTGAACTCAAAAGGCTTTCATAGCCTAAAAAGCTCATATATATGGGTTTAATTGTTAAATTAACAGCAGGAGTCACTGTTCACTAAGTCTCCATGCAGGACCTCTGTCCTAATTGACTTGTATTATGAGAGTTAACTGTAAAACTCGTCAGTTGTGTGTGTGTGTGTGTGCAAATTGTTGAAATCTTTACTTAGTATAGAGTTGGTCTTTTGTGTACAAAGTTAATTGAAAATGAATCTTAATGGAGAGTGGGATTGGCAAGGGGAGAGAGAGAAGAAGGGGTGGGAGGGTGGGTATGGTGGGCAGAATAACTTCCTAAAGTTGTACTTATGAAATTTGTATTCTGTAAAAAATAAGATTATCAAAGTAGTCCCAATAAAGTTTGAATGAAAAAAAGATGTATTTTCCATTATTCTAAATGTTCTTTAATAAGCAAAACAAAATTTTTCTACCTCTAATGTATCAGTAAATATCTAAGAAAAGAATCACACACAAACCAAACAGTAGTTGAAATCGCTCTACATTCATAAATTCCATGTAAACTACAAGTAATCTGTCATGGTCAGATTGCCCGTTTGTCCACAATGACCAGTGGAGGTTACATACTTCAAAAAATTGTCCCTGAATTCAGCACTAAGGAACCACTAGTTCTTTGTATAGTATGGAAGACTTTTATTATTATGTGTTATAGAAAGTTAGTAAGTAAAAATTAAATGCATTCTGTTTCTTCTCCCTTCAGGTCTCTGTGGTCAATCAATTGGACATGCAAGTCATCGTTTCTAATGTTCCCCCTACTCTAGTGGAAAAAAAGATAGAAGATCTTACAGAGTAATGTATTTTGCTTACTTATATATCTCTTTTTATATGACTATATTTTTAATCTGACTAGATCTTTTTGGTCATTACAATGCTAAAAGTAAACATAAATTTTTAAAAAGCACCAATAATGTAGTTTACAATTTTCCAAATATATGTAGCTTCACTGCAAACATGGGAAAATTCTGAGAAATAAGAATGGAAATTAGATGTGAGAAGATATTATCATTCAGAAAAGTTTGATGCATCAGGAAAACCCATCAAGTACTGCATATGAGAAATTATAGCATTCATGTTTTAAATAAACATCTTGATTTTTCAGGCCAAGCGTTTATTCAAAAATGTGATTATGTCAGCATTTTCATCTAATCAAAGAGATGTGTTGTTTCTCAAAGTGCTGTATCTAGGTAGCCAGAAATTATTACTTTTAAATCAAATGTAAGTTTAATTTTAAACAATATATAAAATACACACACATATTTAGTTACTTATTCTAAATTACATGGTGTGCCTTTCTGTTTACTAAATAGTGTACAGTTAACAAAGCTATACATTATTGTCAACTCAGCTATAGTTCTTGTTATATAGTAAGCTGTTCTCTGATTTTCTATTAAGGATTATTAAAATATCTTTAGTACTTTACTTTTTACTATCCTATTCTGTCATCATTTATTATTTTTATATTTGGCATTGTCTTTATGTGTCTTATACTGATTTCAGGTTGACAGATGTCAATTATCACTGTCAACTTGCAACTCTTTAGCAAAAACAGACCTACTTCTAAAGAGTTTGAAGTAGTTACACAGATTAAGTTTTAGTGATTATAGGTCTAATATAGTACATTAGGATTAAGTGATTTTCCTATAAGAAAAACATGTCTGCTTTAAAAGTAATAATTATTTTGTAATATTTCCAAAAATTGATCTGTCAAATGAAATACTCTGTAAGGAGAGCAGTTATAAATATTTATGCATTAAAAATAGTATCTTACCTATTTCTATGTGGAGTGCAGCATCTTGTTTGCTCACACACATTACCTTCCTCAAAATAATAGCTGATTACACATGAAGACAATGTAGAATCATGCTTATCTCTTGGTGGCTTTGATGTCACCTTCAGAGACAAACCGTTTCTGACTAAACTATCTGAAAGATGTGGCATCCTCCTAAAACCCTTACCTTTTATTCTACATTATTTTTTTTCAAAGCATTAGTGAATATTTTATTAAATGTCAACTTCCCTCTAGAATATAATCTTTTTTAAGGAAGGAAATTTGTTTTTACTGCTGGTCCTCCAGTACTAGATATTTAATGCATTTCTTTGAGTGGACATTTTAAACTAACCAACTCATGGTGTCCTTTTCTTCATGTTGAAATAGGAAGTGTGAAACTGAAGTAGAGAATGGCAAAGCAAAAGTACAATTTCATAAATCTTTCTGAGATTTAATGCCTCTTAAATAAATACAGTTTTAGGTCTTGGGAGAAGTCACTTCTTAGAGCACTGGATTTGACACACAAACTTAGGCAAATAGTTTTTTTTTTTTTTCTGATCCCATTTTACCATTTATTGATAGGAGGTAGTAAAACATATCATAAACTGTTGTGAGAACTACATTATATAAGGTATCAAGAATAATGGAAATTATTAATATTCAAATAATTTTAAATATTCTTATAAATAGTGTTGCAGCACCAAATCAGTAGATTTAGGCAGAGAAATGCCAAGATTTTTTCACATTATATTTAAAAACCAAAGCTTAGTAATGGAGTATAAATTAAAGATACAGACATGCATGTTGAAATCCTATCATGGCTATGTAATTTATAATAAAGACACTTAGCACTTGATACCATAGTTCCTCATCTTTAAAACTGGAATAAATATGTATATCTTATGTAGATTTTGATGAAATATAAAGCTGCTGGTATAATAAGTTTGTGAGGCTCATACACGCTTGAATTTATTTTGGTGTGTATGTGAGAGAGAGGGTAAAATACATATTATATATGGTAGCTTTGGGATCTGCAAGGAGAGAAGGACTACACTTCCAGGAATGGAGAGTCCCTACCTGCACTTCCAGAAATGAAAAGTCCTTGTCGAGGTCCCCATGGGTGCCTAAAGTTCAACCAATGAGGATCAGACCTGCCTCAACATTTAACCCCCACACCCTGTATCTATAAAAGGAGCCTTCCCAACCTCTGACACGGACTTCTCCGGCCCCTACTTTGTTGGGACTGGGGAACCTTGCCCAGGAGCAGAATCCCAATAAAAGCTTGTGTATTAATTGATTCATCTGCCTGGGAAAATTTGTTACGTGTCGGACACCTTCCAATATAGTGTTAAAAATTTTACAGTTTACTGTTGTGTTAAATATGTTTACATTATTGATAAACAGATCTTTGGAGCATTTAAATCTCACAAAACTGAAGTCTTACACCCATTACAAAATAATCCCTTAATTCCCTATTACACCCAAGCCCTGGTAACAACTGTTCTATTTCCTAAATCTGTAGAATTAGACCACTTTGTATACATAAACTAAGCAGAATCACTCAATAATTGTCCTTTTGTAATTATCATAATTCCCTTAACCTAATGTCCTCAAGGCTTACTCATGTAATACCATGTGATAAGGTTTCTTCACCCTTAAGACCATACTATTCTATTGTATGTATATACCACATTTTGTTTGTTCACTCATCCTCTGATGAACCTAAGGGTTTGTCTACATCTTGGCTATCAGGAATCATGCTGTTATAAACATAGTTGTTGCAAACACATCTTCTAGACTTTCAAATTCTGGATTGCTTGATTATATGGTAGTTATTTTTAAGATATTTCTCAGTGTTCAGTTTCTTTTTTAAAGGCCCCCATTACTGTAAAGCACAGGTTTAGATAGCTAGACAATGAGAGAAGATAGAAATCTTTGAAGAACTTTTATAATGTTTTATAGTGGCAACCCCATTTTACATTTTCAGGAATGGTACCTAAGGGATAAAAGTTCTATACATTGATCAACACTTGGTATTTTCTTTGGCTTTATTTGCTTCTGACTACCTTAATGGCTATACGTAATTGTAACTAAATTTTTAACTTATTGATTGATGAGATCGAGAAACAGAGAGAGAGAGAGAGAGAGAGAGAGACAGAGAGAGAGAGAGAGAGATTGACTCCCAAATGCTGCAATAGGTGAAAGTAGCCCAAGCCCTAGCTGAGAGCTGGAAAGTCAATCCAGGTTTCCAATGTGGATAGCAGGAACTCAAGTACTAGGGCCATCAACACTGCCTTCCATGGTTTGCACTAGCAAGAAACTTGATTTGGAAACTGGAGTTGGGGGACAAATCCAGGCAAATCCCTTTCCCTCTTCCTCACACTCTTTGTTGTACTGCCTGACAAATAAGTAAAATTAAATAAACACTTTTAAAGAAAATACTACTAAATGTAAAGCTGTGAAACTTTTTTCATATATTTTCCATGGTTTTGTGATGTATATTTAGGTCCTTAATTTATTTGCAGTTAAATTTTTTAGTGGAAAATAAAAGTCCAGCTTCATTCATTTTATTGTTTTAAAACCTTTTTTTAAAAAAATTATTTATTCGTTTGAAGTCTGGTGCTGCGGCTCACTAGGCTAATCCTCTGCCTTGCAGCGCTGGCACACAGGGTTCTAGTCCCGGTCGGGGCACCGATCCTGTCCCGGTTGCCCCTCTTCCAGGCCAGCTCTCTGCTGTGGCCCGGGAGTGCAGTGGAGGATGGCCCAAGTTCTTGGGCCCTGCACCCCATGGGAGACCAGGAGAAGCACCTGGCTCCTGCCATCGGATCAGCGCAGTGCGCCGACCGCAGCGCGCCTACCGCGGCGGCCATTGGAGGGTGAACCAATGGCAAAAGGAAGACCTTTCTCTCTGTCTCTCTCTCACTGTCCACTCTGCCTGTTAAAAAAAAAAAATTATTTGTTTGTTTGAAAAGTAGAGGGTCAGAGAGAGGGAGGAAAGACAGAGTGATACACAGAGAGATCTACAATCCACAGTTCATTCCCCAAATGGCTGAACCAGCCAAGGCTGAGCCAAGCCAAAGCCTGGAGCCAGGAATACCATCTGGGTCTCCTACATGGGTGGCAGTGGCCCAAGCACTTGGACCATCATCTGCTGCCTTTGTGGGCACATTAGCAGAAAACCGGAGCATCCAGAACTCGAATCAGCACTCTGACGTGAGATTTGAATGTAGCAGTCAGTAGCTTAACCTGCTACACCACAATGCCAGTCCCTAATCATAGAGTATTGCATGTGGATATTCAAATCCCTAAATGCCAGTTATTAAAAAAAGTTGTCTTTTCCGTACCTGATTCCTTTCTGTAGACATTTTAAAATCTGTGTAAATTGAGGGGATCTTCAAGCAGAATTTTTGCTTAACCTTTTCTGAAAGGTATTTTAGTAGATGGAAATAGTAGTAGAACTACTGAACCTGATTCAGCAAAGGGAGGCCAGAAATGATCATCCTATCATTATCTACTGGTGAGAAATGAAAATATATCTACCACCCCAGTAGACAGTAGAGTGCCATTAGTTAATTAAACATAAAAATTATTGTGCCAGTGATCCAGTTAATTAGCACATTCATCACCTGTGGATATTCTTAGATGAAAAGTCACACCATCATCAAAGTCATTTTCTGTATTTCCCATGAGACATCTATATTCCAAGTGGAACATTTGAATTCCATGTGATTATCTCTTTCACTGCTTTGCTTTCTTTTTAAAACTTTTAAAATCTTCATTTATTTTTTTAGAGGCTTATTCATTTACTTGAAAAGCAGAGTTACAGAGAGAGAGAGAGATTGAGAGAGAGAGAGAGTTTCCTTCCACTGATTCACTTCCCAAATGTCTGCAATGGTAGGAGTTGGGCTGATCAGAAGCCAGGAGCTTCTTTTGGGTCTCCACATGGGTTCAGGATCCAAGGACTTGAGCCATCTTCTACTGCTTTCCCAGGCCATAGCAGAGCACTGGATCAGAAGTGGAGCAGCCAGGACTAGAACTGGTACCCATATGGGATGTCTGCAGTGCAGCTATCTGCTTTACCCCCTACACCACAGAGATAGCCACAGACTTTTATTTTAAATATAAACTATGTCACTCTCCAAATGCCTGCAATATTTGTGTGACTGGGCCAGGCTGAATCCAGGAGCCCTCTACCCAGTCTGGGGTCCAACAACCTAACCCATCACCTGCTGCCAACTAGGGGCTTGCATTAGCCGAAAGCTGCATCAGAGTGGGGCTGGGACATAAACCCAGGCACTCCAATATGGGATATGATTGTCCAGAGCAGCATCTTAAATACTCTGCCATATGCTCATCTTTTTTTTTCTTTATATGCACTCAAAAATTCCTTAATGAGTGGTAAATGACCACAAATAAGGAGACTTGATGAAAGGTAAAATTAACTGCCTGATACATCCATTTTTTGGTTGAGAAAAGTTTGTCAAAGGGAATCAATGAACTTTCATGGCTAAGAGCACAGCACCTAGGAAAATGACATTTTCATAGCAAGTCTTAGATAGTATTATTTGACTTCCTTAGAATTAGATGTAATAGCACCACTGAATATTTTTTGTTTTACTTACGAAATTCACCAACTCACATTATTAATGAACCACGGTTGCTTTTAACTAGATACATTTTTTAAACTAAATACATTTCAATGAGGACCTATGTCTCCTACAAGTAGCCTTGCTTACCTAGGCATTGAAATATCTCAGACTGACTGTAATTTACCACTTTGTGAGCCATATGTTTCTCTTAACTACAAATTCTTGAGAATAAGTCATAGGAAAAATAACTTTGAAAATAAAGGTCAGGATACCTTACTAAAAACTATAAACAACAGGCTATAGAAAAAAGAAAGAACATAAAAGAAACTAAGAAATGTTTCCATTTAATCTATTCTTTCCCATTCCTCCCCTTCATCAAGAAGCACAAATGCATAGTTTAGGATTATAAATTTAAAACCTTAAGAATTGTAGAAAAAGACGTTTTGAAGTCTAAATTCAAGAAGTTAGAAAACAGTATTAGAGTAAGGATTGCAACTGATTAGCTCTCAGGGTTGTACTAACACTTCTACTTTTTAAATACAAGATGAAAATTCAATTATAATGGAGTTCTGCTGAAATGGTTATTGATTTAGTGTGGAAGAGCTTCATTTCTGTGAAATATTTATGTAGTATCTGAAGTGTGTCTGTGTAATCAACTTATAGTTCCTGGAATTAAGGTTACAAAACGTATTCAAGAAATACAGCCAAAGCATACATTTCTAGGATAAGAATTATATTGTCCCTTGGGAAGCAAACCTATGAAACAGGACATGATAAATGCCAGCACTTACGCTTTCTTAAATTAGTGTAATAAAGAGTTGGTCTTGATGGAAAGCTAACATTCATTTTGAATTCAGAGGACTTTGGCTCAAATTTCAGCTCACCAATGATTTGCTTGGATGTCTTTAACCATAAATTAAACTCTTTGAGTGCCAGTATCCATATCCCAAAATTGGGAATTCATTTATTCAGAAAACTAGTTATAGGTTGTAAACACTGGAAATTTATCAGTGAACAAACAAAATCCCTATTGCTGTGGGGTTTATGTTCAATTGTACAAAAAAGCTAATTGATTAATATTTATTCTTATTTGAGAAAAGTTGCTTTTTTAAAAATTAATTTTATGAATTTGAAAGGAAGGGTTACAGAGAAGGAGAGATTGCCCATCCATTGGTTTACTCCCCAGATGCCCACTGTAGCCACAGCTAGGCCATGTTGAAGCCAGGAGCTTCAGTCTGGGTTTCTCACATGGGAGACCCAATACTTAAGTCATCATCTGCTGACGCCTATAGTGTGCATTAGCAGAATGCTGTATCATGAGCACTATAACCAAGACTCAAACGAGGCACTCTGATACAGGATGCTGCTATTCCAAGTCGCAATTTACCTGATGTACTAAATGCCCACAACTAACAATATCAACAATGTATAGTATGTTGGGTAACCACAACTATGATAAGTATAAGTAAATATAACTAATATGAATGAAATTATGGAAGAGATATAACATCATTTTACAGAGGGTGATGAATGAAATAAAGCCTCTCTGGTCATTTGAAATCTGAAAATTAGATGAAGTGAGGATAAAGTCATGTAGCAATGTGGGAGTAAAAGACACATTTGCCAAGAGAGAACAAACTGTAAATAGGAAACTCAGAAGTAAGAGAATGTTTTTTCTATGAAGATATAGATTTCAAGGAAAGAAATGAGTTATATGAGTCACTTGGAGAATTTAACTTTCACTCAAAGATGGGAAGTCCTGAGAACTGTTTGCCCAATATGATAATTACTAGCTACTGAGTGTTATTAAGTAATGTAGTCTTTTTTATCTGATGTTTCTAAAATTAAATTGCTCTAAGTATTGACAATCACAAGCCCATTTTCTCTTAGTTGCACAAAAACTTAGGTGAAGTTGGCAACAGAGAGTGACCATGAATGATCTAATTTTTAATCTGATAATGAGGTGTACTCATTTCAATAGTGTGATTTTTGGAAGTAATCATTTCTGTAACATGAATGTAAAATAAACTGAAGAAAATCATTAAAAGGAACAGAAATTCTACATATAATAATGAAATCTAACATTTTAATATTCAAAGTAAAATAGCTTCATTTTAAAAAATGTAAAAAAATTCTGTTTTATTAAGAGGAATAATAGTTCATGACTTTGATACAAAGGAAATTAATTGTTATTTTTTATTAAATATTCAATTTTTGACTTTATTTTGGTAGAAAAGTAGAAGTAACTTCTGTTTACAAGGAGAATGGCATATTTTTAATCCAATGGGTTAGGAAGTTATAATTCTTTACAGAAATACAGGTAGACTAGTATGCCATTATAATTCTACAACCCAGTTTTTACATCAATATACATACACATTGCAGTAGTTTCTTTAATGATTAATTCATTGAAACAGCAAAATATGCAGATTTAATATCCAATTAGTGTTTAGTGTCATATGGCAGAATTTGTAATTATTCGTAATACTTTAGTACTGAACTAACAACATGGAAGAAGAAAGGTTATAAACAAGAGTTCTGCATAACTTTCACTTTTGTTATATTTATGAAGCTTATAACATTTCATTTTAATTGAATCCCTAGTTGTTATTTGAAAGCATGTTGTCTTAGCACAATATGAATATATTGTTACATTAAATATTAACCATCTATCAAAATGACTCAAATTTATAATAAGTAGTTTGTCTTTGATAATATTTTTCTAAAATATAGTATTAAGATAAATTCATCTTTTGAATTTTATGTCACTTGGACTTTTCAAATTTTTGCATATTTTCCAATAAGTAAAGTAACCAAAGGTAAATGACACGTTAGATAAATTTTACTTTTTTCAAGAGTCCATTGAATATCAATTTGGTGATGAATCATATATACTGAAATATTTGCATCTCATGGGTTTGTTAGTTTTTTAATGACCATAATGTACATCACTCATAATTAACAAATATTTGAATGTTTATAGTCAAAACTATATCAACTTATTTTAGTAGAAATTAAAATGTATAAAATATTACAGATTGCTTAGTTAATGCCTGACATCTGATGTGATACATAAAAAATACATACTCAAGCTCTTTCCTCATGCTCAGTAGCCTAGAAAATAGATTGCAAGATAAATAAAGGAAGATGCTTGGCTGTTCCATTTAGATGGTATATGGATATTTTGTGAGAATAATTATTCTACTTTTGATCTTATTAACTTTTTCATATTGAAAATTTGCAGACCTGGAAAACAAAATTTAAAACAAAAAAAAATGAACAAACAGAATTCTTTCTATTAATTCCACAGAGAACATTTTAGTTTTGCTTTTAGTTTTAAAGTTTGAAAGCTTTCAAATATGGCTAGTGTTTTCAGGAAGAGATCAGTGAAATCATTTTTTTTTTTAATTTTTAAGATCATCCACTCCCCAAATGGCCTTAATAGCCTAGGATGGTTCAGGCTGAAGCGAGGAGCCAAAGGAATTCCATTAACGTCTCCCATGTGCAGTAGGAACTCAGGTACTTGAGCCATCATCTGGCGATCCTCTGATACTTTAGAAGAGAGCTGGATAAGAAGCAGAGTAGTTGGACTAGAACCAGCACTCCAGGAATGGCATGTGGATATCCCAAGCAGTGACATATCCTGCTGTGCCACAACAGCCACCCCTAAGTAAAATCTTACTACACTGAAAACATATTTTAATGGAAAAGCAGTGCAAAGCAGTTTTGTGAGTTCTAAATCAAATAGGAATTTCCTGCCTTTATTTTCCTAAAAAATATATATATATATATATATATATATGCATGATAATTCAAATATGTTAGAACAAGTTTTCTATTTAAGAAAACAACAATAAATAAGGATAGATTAAAAAAGAAATTATGCAAAAAGGATTATTATAATGAAGATGCAAATATATTAATTTCAATACATTTTAAATCTTTTATTTAATGAATGCAAATTTCATAGGTACAACTTGAAAAATATAGTGGTTCTTTCCCCTATTCCCACCCTCCTACCCTGACTCCCTTCCCACCTCCTATTCCCTCTCCCATCCCATTCTTCATTAAGATTCATTTTTAATTAATGTTATATACAAAAGACCAACTCTATACTAATTAAAAATTTCAACAGTGTGCACACACACACACACCCAAAGTATAAAGTACTGTTTGAGAACAAATTTTGCAGTTTTAATTTTCATAATGCAACTCATTATAGACAGAGGTCCTACATGGGAGTAAGTGCACAGTGATTCCTGTTTTTCATTTAAAAATTAACAATCTTATTTATGGCATTAGTGATCACCCCAGGCTCTTGCCCTGAGCTGCCAAGGCTATGGAAGCCTTTTGAGTCCACAAACTGTGTCAGTATTTGGAGAAGGCCAGAAGCAAAGTGGAAGTACTCTCTCCTCCCTTCAGAGAAAAGTACATCCTTCTTTGATGGCCCCTTCTTTTCACTGGGATCTCACTCACAGAGATCCTTCACGTAGGATTTGTTTCTTTTTGCCAGTGTGTCTTGGCTTTCCATGCTTGAAGTGCTCTTATGTGCTTATCAGCCAGTCCAGAGTGCCTTAAGGACTGATTCTGAGGTCAGAGTGCTGTTTAGGGCTTTTGTCATACTATGAGTCTGCTATGTGAATTGCTTCCCATGTTGGAACATTCTCTCTCTCTCTCTCTCTCTCTCTCTCTCTCTCTCTCTCTCTCTCTCTTTTTTTCCTTTGACAGAGTGGACAGTGAGAGAGAGAGAGAGACAGAGAAAGGTCTTCCTTTTCCATTGGTTCGCCCACCAATGGCCTCTGTGGCTGGCACGCTGCGGCTGGTGTACTGTGCTGATCTGAAGCCAGGAGCCAGGTGCTTCTCCTGGTCTCCCATGGGGGTGCAGGGCCCATGGACTTGGGCCATCCTCCACTGCACTACCAGGCCACAGCAGAGAGCTAGCCTGGAAGAGGACCAACCGGGACAGAATCCGGTGCCCTGACCAGGACTAGAACCCGGTGTGCCGGCACCGCAGGTGGAGGATTGAGCCACTGCGCCGGCCTATTATCTCCTTTTTAATTCTATCTATTGTTATTACCAGACACTTGGTCTTATTTATGTGATCCCTTTAACACTTAATCCTATATATATTATCAATTAAATACTTAATAAGATCACTTTAACACATGAGATGGCATTATTACCACCAGGCTTAATGGGATTTGGAGTCCCATTGCAAGTTTTCAGTTACACTCAGGGTAAGTCCTGGGAATGTGTGCATAATGTACAGCTCCTCCCTCTCTTAGTCCCACTCTTACTTTTTTCTGGGATCTATTTTCAATCGACTTTATATACCTATGATTAATTCTATGTTAAGTAAAGAGTTCAACCAATGGTATTAAGTAGAAAAAAAATTAAAATGATAAATAAATAAGCTGTTCCTCAACAGTCAACACAAGGGCTATTCAAGTCATTGCTTCTCAAAGTGTCAATTTTAGTTCTACAGGTTTCCTTTCAGGTGCTTTGTTATCACAGTTCAGGGAGAATATATGGTATTTGTCCATTTGGGACTGGCTTATTTCACTAAGTATGTTTTCCAGATTCATCTATTTTGTTGCAAATGACTAGATTTTAATTTTTTTACCGCTGTATAGTATTTCATATCCCATAATTTCTTTTATCCAGTCTTCTGTTGATGGGCATTTAGGTTGATCCCATGTCTTAGCTATCGTGAATTGAGCTGCAATAAACATGGGGGTGCAGATAACTCTTTTATTTGCTGATTTAATTTCCCTTGGGTAAATTCCAAGGAGTGGGATGGCTGGGTCGTATGGTAGGACTATATTCAGATTTCTGAGCTACCTCCTAACTGTATCCCATAGTTGTTTTACCAGTTTGCATTCCCATCAATAGTGGATTAGGGTACCTTTCCCCACATCCTCACCAGCATTTGTTGTTGGTTGATTTCTGTATGAAAGCCATTCTAACTAGGGTGAGGTAAAATCTCCCTGTGGTTTTGATTTGTGTTTCCCTGAGGGCTAGTGATCCTGAGCATTTTTTCATGTGTCTGTTGGCAAATTGGATTTCCTCTTTTGAGCAATGTTTAAGTCATTGACCCATCTCTTAACTGGGTTGTTTGTCTTTTTGTTGTTGAGCTTTTCAGTCAATTTATATATTGTGGTTATTAACCATTTATCAATTGCATGGTTTACAAATAATTTCTCCCAATCTGTAGACTGCCTCTTCATGTTCGTGACTGTTTCTTTTGCAGTACAGAAGCTTCTCAATTTGATGTAATCCTATTTGTTAATTTTGGCTTTTATTGCCTGTGCCTCTGGCGTGTTTTCTTTTAAGATATTGCCTGTGCCGATGTCTTAAAGGGTTTCCCCAATGCTCTCTAGTTATTTGATAGTATTGGGTCCTAGATTTAGGTCTTTAACCCATTTTGAATGTTTTTTTGTGTAAGCTATAAGGTGGGGACCTACTTCATATTTCTGCTTATAGAAATCCAGGTTTCCCAGTAGCATTTGTTGAACAGACTGTCTTTGCTCCCAGGAATGGTTTTAGCACCCTGCTCAAATATAAATTGGTTGTAGATGTAGGATTGATTTCTGGTGTTTCTATTCTGTTCCATTGGTCTATCCATCCTGTTTTTGCACCAGTACCAGGATGTTTTGGTTATAAAAGCTTTGTAGTATGTCTTGAAATCTGGTACTGTGATGTCTCATGCTTTGTTTTTTGCTTTTTTTATTTGGTTGTTTGTTTTCTGTTTTGACAGCAGAGTTAGAGAGAGAGAGAGAGAGAGAGAGAGAGAGAGAGAGAGAGAGAGAAAGAAAGGTTTTCCTTTTTCTTTTGGTTCACCCCCCAAGTGGCCGCTACTGCTGGCGCATTGTGGCCAGTGTGCTGCACTGATCCAGAGCCAGGTGCTTCCTCCTGGTCTCCCATGCGGGTACAGGGCCCAAGGACCTGGGCCATCCTCCACTGCACTCCTGGGCCACAGCAGAGAGCCTGACTGGAAGAGGAGCAACCGGGACAGAATTTGGTGCCCCAACCGGGACTAGAACCAGGGGTGCCAGTGCTGCAGGTGGAGGATTAGCCTAGTGAGCTGCGGCGCCAGCCTGCTTTGTTTTTGTAGTGTCCGATGGCTTAGCTAGTCCAAGTCTCCTGTGTTTCATATGAATTTCAGCATTATTTTTTCTAGATCTGATAAGAATGTCTTTGATAATTTGAATGGAATTGCATTGAATCTGTAAATTGCTTTCAGAAGAATGGACATTTTGATGATATTGACTCTTCTAATCCATGAACATGGAAGTTTTTTTTTTTTCCATTTTTTGTGTCTTCTTCTGTTTCTTTAATGTTTTGAAATTCTCATTGTGGAGATCCTAGACATCCTTATTTATATTTTCCAAAATATTTGATATTTTTTGTAGCTATTATGAGTGGGGTTGATTTTAGAAGTTCTTTCTCAGCCATGGCATTGTCTTTGTATACAAAGGCTGTTGCTTGTTTTGTGTTGATTTGATATCCTGCTATTTTACCAAACTCTTCTATGAGTTCTGATATTCTCTGAGTGGAGTCTTTTGGGTCCTGTAATATATAGTATCATATCATCTGCAAATAGGGATAGTGTGAATTCATCTTTACCAATTTGAATCCCTTTGATATCTTTTTCTTGCCTGATGGCTCTGGCTAAAACTTCGAAGACTATATTTAATAGCAATGGTAGCAGTGGGCATCCTTCTCTGGAACCAGATTTCAGTGGGAATGCATCCAACTTTTCTCCATTCAATAGGATGCTGGCCGTGGGTTCATCATAAATTGCCTTGATTATGTTGAGGAATGTTCCTTCCAAACCCAATTTGCTAGAGTTTTCATCATGAAAGCTTTCATCATTGTATCTTATGAAATGCTTTCTCTGCATCTACTGAGATAATCATATGGTTTTTATTCCTAAATTTGTTGATGTGATGTATCACACTGATTGATTTGCAAACTATGTACCATCCTTGCACATCAGGCCCACTTGATCTGTGTGAATGATCTTCCTGATGTTTTCTTGGATTTGATTGGCCAGAATTTTGTTGAGGATTTTTGCGTCTATGTTCATTAGGGAAATTGATCTATAGTTCTCCTCCTCTGTTGCATCTTTTTTGGGTTTTGGAATTAAGGTGATGCTGGTTTCATAGAAAGAATTTGGGAGGATTCCCTTACTTCAATTGTTTTGAATAACTACAGAAGTATTAGAGTTAGTTCTTCTTTAAATGTCTTTAGAATTCAGCAGTGAAGCCATTTGGACCTGGGCTTTACTTTGTTGGGAGAACCTTTATTATTAATTCAATTTCCATCTTGGTTATGTGTTTGTTTAGGTTTTCTATTTCTTCACTGGTCAGTTTAGGTAAGTTGTATGAGTTGAGGAGTCTGTCCATTTCTTCTATGTTTCCCACCTAGTTGGCATATAGCTCTTTATAGTAGTTTCTGATGATTCTTTTTATTTCTGTGATGTCTGTTATTACATTTCCTTTTTCATCTCTAATTTTATTGATTTGGGTCTTCTCTCTTTTTTTGGTTAGTTGGGGCAATGGTGTGTCAATTTTATTTTTTCAAAAAAATAAAGCTCTTCATTTTGCTGATCTTTTTAATGTTTATTGATTTCAGTTTTGTTGATTTCTTCTCTAATTTTAATTATTTCTTTTCTCCTACTAGTTTTGGTTTTGGTTTGCTCTTGTTTTTCTAGATACTTGAGGTGCATAGATAGTTCATTTATTTGGTGCCTTTCCAATTTCTTGATGTAGGTACCACTTGCTATAAACTTGGCTCTTAACAGTGCCTTTGCTGTATCCCACCAATTTTGGTATGTTGTATTGTCATTTTCAATTTTCTCCAAAAATCTTTTGATCTCATTTTTTATTTCTTTTATAATACACTGTTCATTCAGGAACATGTTGTTCATTCTCCATGTGTTTGCCTATGATGTAGAGATTCTTGAGTTGTTGATTTCCAGCTTCATTGCATTGTGATCAGTAAGATGCATGGTATGATTTTGAGTCTTTTTAATCTGCTGAGACTTGCTTTATGGCCTAACATGTGGTCAATTCTAGAGAATGTTCCATGCACTGGAGAGAAAAATGTGTACTCTGTGACTATAGGGTAGAAGGCTCTGTAGATATCTGCTAGGTCTATCTGGTCTATGGTATTGAATAACTCTGTTGTTTCCTTGTTGATTTTCTGTCTGGTTGATCTGTCCATTGCTGAAAGTGGGGTATTCAAGTCCCCTATTACTACTGTATTTGAGTCTATTTATCCCTTTAAATCCCTTATCATTTCTTTTAAATAAACAGATGCCCTGTAATTAGGTGCATATATATTCATAGTAGTCACATCTTTTGATTTGACCCTTTAATCATTATATAGTCTCCTTATTTGTCTCTTTTGATAGTTTTTGCGTTAAAGTCTTTTTTTTAATATTAGGATGGCCATACCACCTTTTTTTTTTTTGGTTTCTGTTAGCATGGATATCTTTGTCCAACCTTTCACTTTCAGTCTGCATGCATCCTTGTTGGTAAGATGTGTTTCCTGTAGGCATCAGATTAAATTCCAATGGATGGAATTTCCCATGGCATCTGGATGTGGTCTCAGTAGACTCATTGTGGTCTGAATTGAGAGAATAAAGAGCTTTGGAACAAGAGGACATGGTGTACTGCATTTTATTCTGGCCATCTGCAGTGCCTATTGACTTTTTTCAACCATACTTTTGAAAAACTTACTGACAAGGACCTGTGGATGGAGCTACCTATATTGCTAATTAACATAAGCCATTTAGTTCAACAAAAGGCTAAGCAGAGTTTACAATTATAGCATCTAAAGATTTTCTGTAACCCCCAGAAAAAAATGCTCACTATTTTGGGACTCCTTGTGTTATTATATTTTATGTACTTAGTAGGAGTTATCTAACTAATGCCATTTAGAGCCCTTCTCTGGTGGCTATAATTACTTCTCTACATTATAGCTCAGTTCTGTAGTAACTTAGGTGGATGAATAGCTTTCTCTTAAGAGACAGATGTCTAGTAGTGGAGTTTTATGTGAATTACATCTACTGAGTAACAGCAGACAGAGTTCCTTCTGTTGCATTGATTCTACAGAAGAAAATCTAATTAAAAAATCCAACCCATTCTTTCTTGGGAGTGAGCTGAGGACGCAGGTCCTGAAATTCTGATCAAATGATAATTTCAGTTTTGCTCATTCACATAGACAAGTTGGTAATTAAGAAAATGGTTGTGATGGCCGGTGCCACGGCTCAATAGGCTAATCCTCTGCCTGCGGCACTGGCACACTGGGTTCTAGTCCCGGCAGGGCACCGAATTCTGTCCTGGTTGCTCCTCTTCCTGTCCAGCTCTCTGCTGTGACCCAGGAGTGCAGTGGAGAATGGCCCAAGTCCTTGGGCCCTGCACCCACATGGGAGACCAGGAGAAGCACCTGGCTCCTGGCTTTGGATCAGCGTGGTGTGCCAGCTGCAGTGGCCATTGGGGGGTGAACCAACGGAAAAGGAAGACCTTTATCTCTGTCTCTCTCTCTCGATGTCCACTCTGCCTGTCAAAAAAAAAAAAAAAAAGAAAGAAAGAAAGAAAGAAAGAAAGAAAGAAAGAAAGAAAATGGTTGTGTTAATTATGCATTTAGTAAAAAAAGTACAAGCTAAATTGGTTGTAAGTAAATACTGTCTTATAAAATTAATTCAGTGAGTGCATTACAATTCAGATTTCTATATCATATTTTATTGAAGATATATAAATATATATGGATAACTCAAATGGGGTCATAAATTAAAATTTGGGTTGGATTTCTGGAATAGCCATCAAAATGCTTCATGGAATGTTTGTTATCTCATATAGCAGTGTCTGGGTTCCAGCCCCAGCTTGTTTTCCTGCCAATTTCTACTTTGAGAATTAGCAAGTGATGGCTTACATATATGTGGGTCTCCATCAAGAACTTTCAGAAGTTACTTCGTGTGTATGTGTGTGCATGTGTGTAGGTTTCATGCAACTACTATGCAATTTTATAAAAGGAACTTGAGCCCCTGCAGATTTTGGTGTCTTCCAAGAATCCTGGAGTCAGTCATTCATGGACACAGAGGTGAAAACTGTAATTAGAATCATATCGTGTGTACTCTGTCAGCTTGGAGTTTTCTGTTTTGCGTAGTTTAAGGTTACTAAATGTTTCAGGGCTCAATAGTTTATTTTGTTTATAACCATTTCTGTTTCATTGTGGAGACATACTGGAATTTACTAATCAGACAATAAATTTCTATCAAACTGCGTGGCAATCACTACAAATTTAAGCATAATGCAAACTATATCCTCAATAGAATTAGAAAGATTTGACTAAGAGATGATAGTCATTCAAAAGTTGTTGCCATGTAATAAATAGATAAACAATACATTGTTATTCCTGCACTTTTTTTTGACAGAGTTACACAGTGAGAGAGAGAGAGACAGAGAGAAAGGTCTTCCTTCCATTGGTTCATCCAACGGAACCGGCGCCACAACTGGGACTAGAACCCGGGTTACTGGTGCTGCAGGCAGAGGATTAGCCTAGTGAGTGGTGGCGCCGGCCCATTCCTGCACTTTTAAAGAGGAACATGCATATAATTCATTCTAATGTGTTAGAAATGGACTAAGGCTGACTTCAACAAAGGGAAATGTATTGGAGGACTAATGGAGCAGGCAGTATAAACAAGACATGGGAAAATAAGGTGGGAAATGGATAAACCAAGAGCAGTTATATTGCAAGGATAGTTTTATAACCAATGTCACTCTGGCAAGGATGTCGTACCTGTAGTGTATGAATAGCCTTTTCTCTTTAACTCAGGAACCAATTTCCAAAGCATGAATGCATGGTTTTTAGCGTGCAGGTAAAGCAGGGAAGACCTCCAAAGACCATTCAAGACAATTAAATCATGAAATCAAAATCATGGTGTATTTAGGGGAAAAATATAAATAGAGGACAGATAAAAAGCAACTACATCTACTTGAAAAACTGGGATATTAGTGCCTTTTTGTCAGCTCCTTCTTCTAAGCATTCAATGTTAGTGCTGAGGTATAGATACTGCAGACCTAAGCATTCATTTTTATTCACAGTAACAATGGTTGATGTACTGTGGTTTCCATTTGTCAACATAGGATGGCCTTTCATTACCAAAATGGAGGAAAATGGACTTTAATTGAGTGATACTTAAGTGTTACTATTATTTATCATGGAAGGAACAATATTTCAGATATTGCTTATTATTCTATAATTTGGTAGAACAGTTATTGATTATAATTAAGTAGTGCAAACCAGAGTATCCACATATTAACTTATAAAAAAGTGACTGAAACAATTAGAGATTGTTTAGGCCTCTTTGCTATGCCTTTCATGTTAAATTTTAGTTTAATTGGCCTCCTATAAAATCGTAGAATGCTTTGTCTGTGTAGCCTTTAAAACCAAAGTTAAATTTTTCACAGTTCTGGAAATAGACTAAGTTCAAGTTGCCAGCACTGTTGATGTCTGATGAGGGGTGCATCTTTTAGTTGCATGTATATGCATCATGTGTTGTTCTTTGTGCTTCTGGAGAATGAGAGAGAAAGTTGTCTGGTGTCTCTCCTTGTAAGGACATTAATCCTATGCGTTCAGAATCCCACTCTTATGACTTCATTCATTTGACCTTAACTGCTTTATTTTTTACAGTCCCTGGGGTTTAGGTCTTCAGCATATAAATGTTACGGGTTTGGGGGAAGGCAAATATTCGGACTGTAGAACAGTAGGAGTAGAGAATATTCTGTTGTTTCATGCATAGTTTGCTAAAATCCTTTCTGTATAACCTGCACTGGTGGCTAATACACAAATTCATTTAAGAAAAATAAATTGAAGCTTGAGATGTGATTCCTTAAGCTGTCTACTTGTATTCTACAAGTCTCAGAAAATAAATCTGGGTTAAGGAGAAAAGATATCCTATTCAAAATGATTATTGCCAGAGAGGGGACAGAAATTATGGATTAGGAGGAGGAAGCTTGCTTGTAACATGGAATCATCAAGAGATCTGCAAATGCCTCAAAGGTCAGGGAGAATCAGACTTCTATAGGAAGGCTAGAAAGATCTTGATGTGGGCAAGGGAATGATCAGATAGTAAACCAAGTAATATTTGAGCCTGACCTTACCCTGTTCCAGGAGGGGTCTTTCTGGAGGTCTTCTATCAGTCTTAGACTGAAGGTAGACCAACTTTAGTGGCTTAGAGAAAGTAGAAATACTGTGTGGAATTTGTTCAACAAGAATTTGGTTATGATTGATCAGTAAGGATCATGGACATTTCGGTAATCACTTTTAAGACAAAGAGTAGGAATTTGGCTTTTTCAAGGGTAAATTAGGAGCCCTCCATGTGTCTTATCTAGTCATAGGGGAGAGGGTCATTCTGTGCAGTAAGAAGTTTCCATAACCAAAAGGGTGGGGAATTTCTTAGCCATTACTGTTTTCCAGAGGTGCAAGACATAGGTGAAATTCAGTATCGTTAGGCATGAAAAGGTGTTTTGTTTGAATCCAAATCTCATATTTTCTAGGAATGTAATTAGTGAATCAGGTTTAAATATATATCTCTTTGTTTCTACCAAATGGCATTACTCGATTAGCAGTCAATGGTAGGCATTAAGTCAGGAGGTTAGGCCACATGCCCTTACCCTAATCCAAAACCAGAGGCTTAGTTCTTTTCTGTTAATCTTCATATTAGATTCACTTTCAAAATATATTCATAAATCCAATAGTGTGAGAGGAGGGAACTAAATGTGGAAATCTCTCAGATATGTATTTTGTTAATTTGCCAATAAGCAGTTTGCAAATATTTTCTCTTGTTCCCTTTCTACTTTGCTGATTTTTTGTTTGCTATGCATAGGTTTTATAGTTTGCTTTATGTCTTATCTATTTTGTTTTTTTGTTGCCCATGCTGTCCGTATCACATGCAAGGAGGAAACCCCGTCAAGATCAATGTCAGGAAAATTTTCTCCCATGTCTTCTTCTGGGCACGTTAAAGTTTCAGATCTTACATTCAAATCATTCATCCATTTTTAGTTTATTATTTTTCTGTGTGGTAAATAAAAAGAAATGGCCAAAAGTATTTAAATAGACATGTCTCCAAAGAATACATACAAATGACAAATAATTACATCAAGGAAATATAAAGCCAAATCACAGAGACGTATCATCTCATATCTGTTATGATGACGAATATTTTTCAAAAGATAAGTCTGTTGAAGTTATGGAAGACTAAAAACAATTGTACCCCATGGTGAAATTATTAAATTATGCACTCATTATCGAAAACAGTATAAGGATCCTCCAAATATTTTTAAATAGACCTATCATGTAATCCAGAAATCCCACTTCTGCGTATATAGCCAAAGTAATTAAAATCAGCCTTTGAAAGAGAAATCTGCATTCTCATGTTCATTGCAGCATTATTCATAATATCCTTATAATCAAAAGAGCACAAATGTCCATTTACAGAACAATGGATAAGAAAATATGGTATATATCTACATTGGCAGACCATCTCTCCTTACAAAAGAAGGAAATCCTTCCATTTGTGAAAACATGGGTAGAGCTGTGCAGTATATTATAGAAGACATAGACATTTTGTTTAATTAATAAGACTCAGAAAGACAAATGCCATATGATCCTCTATTTGAGACATCTAAATTAGTCAAAGTTACAGAAGCAGATAATAGAATGATGGTTACCAGGAGATGGGAGATCTGTGAGTGGCAAAAATCAGTAATGGCTAAGAGATTCCCCAGCCTTACGTGTTATGGAAACTTCTTACTGCAGTGGTTATAAGGTTTTAGTTGAATTAAGTTCCAGTAACTTGTTATACAATATTGTGTCTGCAATAAACAATAAAGCATTTTGCACTTAAAATTTCATTAAGAGGCTAGACCTAATGTTTCATGCTCTTACTACAAAAAAAAAAATGAAAAAAAAAATTTCCAAAGCATGAATGCATGGTTTGTAGCGTGCAGGTAAAGCAGGGAAGTATTTAAGCAGGTACTCAAATTTGTGTTGTGATTTTGTATTTAATAGTTCTGGTGGAACTATTTCTTTTTTTTTATTTTTTGACAGGCAGAGTTAGAGAGAGAGAGTGTGTGTTTTATGGTGAGAGAGAGAGAGACAGAGAGCAAGGTCTTCCTTTGGTTGGTTCACCCCCCAAATGGCAGCTACGGCCAGCGCGCTGGGCCGATCCAAAGCCAGGAGCCAGGTGCTTCCTCCTGGTCTCCCATGCAGGTGCAAGGCCCAAGCATTTGGGCCATCCTCCGCTGCCTTCCCAGGCCACAGCAGAGAGCTGTACTGGAAGAGGAGCAACGGGACAGAATCCGGCGCCCAAACCGGGATTAGAACCCGGGGTGCCAGCGCTGCAGGCGAAGGATTAGCCAAGTGAGCCGCAGTGCCGGCCCAAGATATACTTTCTTAAAAACTTCACAAGGTAAAGATTTTGAAAGAATTCCAATAAAAAGGGGCTTTTAATGCAAGTAGTTAAGCCAAATAACTAACAATAGTAATATTTCATGAAAATTACTGTGTGATAAAAATTGTGCCAACACTTCTGTAATAGTTTCAATGCATTTAATGTATATACCACCTCAGGTGGTAGATGATACCCTCATTTAGAATTTTAGAAAACTGACACTTAAATTTACTAGTGTAAAGGTTTGCAATTGGTTTGTAAAGGAGATGACACTCGAGGCCAAAGCATTGTGCTCTTCAATGCTGTGTTATAACCATTTGCACTTTCTATAAAATGTCAAAAGTATAATGTGGTTTTCACTTTGAGACTTCTCATATTTTTGTTAAGGAAATGTAAGTCTTAAAGGAAAAGAATCCAAATCTACAGGCTGAATGATGTTGACACTAAGACCAGTG
Organism: Lepus europaeus; assembly: GCF_033115175.1. NCBI lineage: Eukaryota > Metazoa > Chordata > Mammalia > Lagomorpha > Leporidae > Lepus > Lepus europaeus. The sequence goes on along the minus strand of NC_084843.1, from coordinate 44,709,361 downwards.
TACCTCTCCAGGTACATCCTTTATCTTCAGGTTCCCCAGGAGGCTGCCTTCAAACACTAAACAGTATTTGCAGAATAGATTTACTGATTTTATTCACATCTTCTTTTATTTGCTACCAGGACCTCATCAGAAATGATTCTGTAAGGTAGAAAGAGAAGTAGGCATGAGGTAGTGAGCAAAAAGTAAAAGAATGAAGAGTACCTCATCAAGACAGCCTTCAACTGTGCTGGTCCACAAAGATTTAAAAGCAAATGCAATATTGTCAGTGCCCCCTGCCTCTCCTGTTTGTGCTTGTGGCAGGCACAAACAAAGCATTGCACACCCTTAAGACTACATGGTTTAATAGAGTGAAAATTCGTTCAATTTAGCATCTGAAACATCTGTCTTATCAAGTGACTTTAGAACATGTTAAACGCCCTCACAGCAAAAAAAAAAAAAAAAAAAAATCCAGCAACAGAATATTTATAAATGTTTAAAGTATTTGCCACATATGGCTACTATTATTTCATTATAATACCTATAAATAATTTAATGATATGCTTTTTTATTTTTATTTTTTTTATTTAGTAAATATAAATTTCCAAAGTACAGTTTATGGATTACAATGGCTTCCCCCTCCATAATTTCCCTTCCACTTGCACCCCTCCCATCTCCTGCTCCCTTTCCCATTACATTCACATCAAGATTCATTTTCAATTATCTTTATATACAGAAGATCGATTTAGTATATATTAAGATCTCATCAGTTTGCCCCCACATAGCAACACTAAGTGTAAAATACTGTTTCAGTACTAGTTATAGCATTACTTCACATTGGACAACACATTAAGGACAGATCCCACATGAGACGTAAGTACACAGTGACTCCTTTTGTTGACTTAACAATTTGACACTCTTGTTTATGGCATCAGTAATCTCTCTAGGCTCTAGTCATGAGTTGCTAAGGCTATGGAAGCGTTCAGGGTTCGCTGACTTCGATCTTATTCCGACAGGGTCATAGTCAAAGTGGAAGTTCTCTCCTCCCTTCAGAGAAAGGTACCTCCTTCTTTGAGGGCCCCATTCTTTCCACTGGGATCTCACTCGCAGAGATCTTTCATTTAGGTTTTCTTTTTTTTTCCAGAGTGTCTTGGCTTTCTATGCCTAAAATACTCTCATGGGCTCTTCAGCCATATCCGAATGCCTTAATAATATGCTTTTTAAAATCATGACCTAAAAGGGCTAGCAATATAAAGTTTTTATAAAGTGAAAGACTTTAGGAACTGCCATTTGCCAAAATGGAAACTAATATGGTAATAACATGTGCTTTTAATTAAATTCATTATAAAATTATGTAAAAAAACTTCCATATTAAATAGAAAAATATCTATTTTTAACATTATTTGTTGTTGTTGAATATGCCTTATACTATATAGATGTCATAATTTTAGTTGCCTACATTCACCCAAATAGCTTTTGAGAAATGTATGCAATATTTTCCTTAAACTTGTAAAACTACCATTGCAAAAATATTTCTACATTCTTTCATTGCCATAATGCTCAAAGGATATCTGTGCCCCTAGGAAAATGGTTGTCCTAGTCCTGCACCTTAGCATAAAGCTGTATGCCATATATCAGAGTCCAGTGGATGTGTAAATAATGACACCCACCATGTGAAGTCAAGACTTCTAAGACCCCATGACTCCTATAAAACGCAGATAGACAGCTTTATGTGTACAACATATTTGGCACTTCCCATGAGCCACTTAAAAGCTCAAATGGTATCATAAATTTTAAAAGTCTGGACTTAAATAGGACATAGTTGATGACCTCGTTCTATTTTATTCAGCTTCCAGCATCACTGGGAATTAAATGCTGGAAAAAATATAAAGAAGGATTTTTCCAGTGATTCATATTGAGTAAACATTAGCACAAACCAGACTGTCATATTTCACTTACTAAATGTCATTTCGAGTTAGGTGATATTTTTTTTTTTCCCAGAAACCCGTTGGAATGTCATGTTTGTACTATGTTTGACTTATAGAATTTTGGATCGCTACGTGCAGGAGCAAATTCCTGGTGCCAAGGTTGTGGTAGAGTCCATTGGTGCTCGACGGCATGGAGACGCATTTTCTCTAGAAGATTATACCAAGTGCGACTTGACTGTCTATGCAATCGACCCGCAAACCAATAGAGCGATTGACAGAAATGAGCTATTCAAGTAAGTCTATTTCCTTGTCAATAATAGCTTTGTAGTTACATTAGCACACATAGATAATCCTGACATAAGGCTATAAATATTTAAAGCATGAAACTCATCAAATCACTGTTGAAAGCCAAGTGTAAACAGAAAACTTGAGCCAATACCTAAAGGTTTTCATGTCCAAGGATGGGCTACAGTAACTTCAGAGATCTGTTCTAAAGTGAAGCAGAGACAGGGTCCTAAGTAAAACAAATGAGCCGGGAAAAGCTCTTTCTGATCACATCAAGCCAGTCTTCACTCTTGCTCCAAGGCTCTGCCTTATACTGGAGAGGAAAGTGCAGATTCTCAAAGTACCAAGTTTGCCTGCCATTCAGTAGCCTTGACTAGAGGGACAAATCCAGCTTTCTTCCCGGTCTCCTGATTTTTTTTTTTCCCCTCTATTTGAGTATGGAGAGCAGAGGGGGATAATCACTTCCACTGAAGTACATCCCCTATGTGATATTCTACCTTGGTGTGAATTTGAATATCTGAGTTTACAAATATGAACCAAATGCAGAATATTCAACAAAAATGCACTGTCTTTTCCCTTAGTTGATATTCTAGCACAGTAAGAGCAAAAAAAAAAAAAAAAAACCTATTAACAGTTTTTGCCATTCTCTGGTGACATCTAGTGTTTAACAGAATCTTGGAATAAAATTATATTTATATTGAAACATTTTTTAATTAAAAATGAATATAGAGGGTAATTCAAAAAGTTCATGGGAATGGAATTAAACTTCATGCTGGTGTATAAATTTGAAATCCCTGCATAATTTTTATCAAAATATGTATTTTCATGAACTTTTTGATATATCTTATTTATGGATACTTTATCCAAAATATATGTATATATTCTGAAGTTTATGTTTTTCTGCATAAACTTACAAACACACATTTATATCCACAGATTCATACTTTCATAATTCATTTTTCTTTGTTATACAGTATATAAACATACCTATTTGCAAATTTACCTATATATAAGGTAAATTTACATTTACATATAATCAAAATTTTTAAATTTTTTATGTATGGGTATAATTAATATTTTTCTGAAATCCAGAAATTCTGAGTTTAGCTCAAGTTTAAATGTTCATTGGTAAAATTCACTGCTCCTATTTTAATAACAATGTTATTAAGTTATTAAGTATAATATTAGTTATTAAGTGTAATATCACTTTATTTTTAATGTTTGTTACATGCAAGACAGTATATTAAATCATTGTTTATAAATGTAGATGGACAAAGTAATAGTTCTCTCTCAGGTTTCCAAAACACCACTCAAATGAAGTAAAATTTAGATCTACTAGGCTAACTTTTCTATATGAATTAAAAAGTTTTTGAGGGAGTGGAGTTTCAAAGGAATTCACATATTGTTTGTTAATTTCCATTATCAACCTTTTTAATCTTTATTTAAGTTCACTTGAGTTGTTTTCTTTATTCATTGCTTTTAGATTTAGTGTAATGATAGATTGTGATCATGAATTTTTCCCAATTAAGTATTCATTTTCTTAGGATGTTCACTGGGCTTTATCGAGTATGATGATGGTTATTACAATTTGTTTTTAATTTATTTATTTCAAAGTCAGAGTTACACAGAGAGAGGAGAGGCAGAGAGAGAGAGAGAGAGAGAGAGAGAGAGAGAGAGAGAGAGGTCTTCCATCCAATGGTTCACTCCCCAACTGGCCACAATGGCCAGAGCTGTGCCGATCCGAAACCAGGAGCCTCTTCCAGGTCACCCAAGGACTTGGGCCATCTTTTTCTGCTTTCCCAGGCCACAGCAGAGAGCTGGATCGGAAGTGGTGCAGCCGGGTCTTGAACCAGTGCCCAATGGGATGCCAGCGCTTCAGGCCAGGGAGCTAACCCACTGTGCCACAGTGCCAGTCCTGGTCATTGCAGTTATTTTAGGACTAAAACATTTGGAAACAAGTCCATTGGGTTTCTACTTACACTATGAGGCACAGGATACTTATCCTTGCTTCTAAACAAGATTAGATTAGATTTAACTTCAAACTTAGATTAAAATTCAATAGAATGGATATAGCAGACAGACAGGAATGAGGGAAAGAGAGAGAGAGAGAGAGAGAGAGAGAGAATGTATGTATATATATATATATATATATATATATATATATATATATATAAAATCTTCTGTACTGTAGAGAGCATAGAGTAGCCATGAAGTACTAACATTTTCTTTTAGCAGTGTTCACCTTGACCTAGCAGCTGGAAAACAATAGTATATTTTGAACTCTAGAATCGTTCCTGCAAATATTTTACAATATAATTGTAAAATTTTAAAATATAATTGTAAAATATTGTAGTCCAGATCTTATAATGTACAAGTAATATCTACTCTATACTTGAGAGTTATTGAAAATGTAGCAAACACTGAACAAAAATACTGGAATTTTAAGACTGTTGCCTAATGCATGGGACAATGGAAGTAGGACTGCTTTCTCAATTCCCCCTTATGCTAAAATGTAGGCTTCTGAGAATGTCTGAGTTCTCAGGTCAAAAGCTTTATAAATGAAAATCATAATTTCTCCAAAGAGTTCACTTTTATTTTTAAATGGTTTTTTAAAGAATAAATAGGAAATTTAAACCTAAAGAGGAAATAGAGAATATCATTTATTTGACATTCTTATTGGTATTTTATTTTTCTAATTTTTGCTTATTTCAATGGCTTAGATTTGCTTCAATAAATATATATTACTTTTCTCCTGCTTTTATCTCCCTGTGATTCTTTAAACATATTTAATCTGAATTTTACCTTCTTTTTGCTTTTGTTACTGTTTTGCTTTCTGAAATAATCTCAGTTACTATCCATTCAAGTATTTTTAAAAATAATTATTGAGATATAGTTCATGTATCATAGAATTCACCCGTTGAAAGTATATAATACAGGGATTATTAGTATAATCATGAAGCTGTGTAAGCAACAGTCAATTTTAGGACATTTTCAACATATAATAAATAAAAGCTGTAATCATTAGTAGTCATTTTCCATTTCTCTTCCCCACTCTTCTTATCCCCTCCCCTCTAACCCCAAGCAATTATTTATCTATGTTCTTTCATTATGCATTTGCCTAGTCTGGGTGGATTTTTAAAACAATCCTACCAATTTTATTTATTTATTTATTTATTTTATTTTTTTTTGACAGGCAGAGTGGACAGTGAGAGAGAGAGAGAGACAGAGAGAAAGGTCTTCCTTTTGCCATTGGTTCACCCTCCCTCCAATGGCCGCCACGGTAGGCGCGCTGCGGCCGGAGCACCGCGCTGATCAGATGGCAGGAGCCAGGTGCTTCTCCTGGTCTCCCATGGGGTGCAGGACCCAAGCACTTGGGCCATCCTCCACTGCACTCCGTGGCCACAGCAGAGAGCTGGCCTGGAAGAGGGGCAACCAGGACAGGATTGGTGCCCCGACCGGTACTAGAACCCGGTGTGCCGGCGCCGCAAGGCGGAGGATTAGCCTAGTGAGCCGCGGCGCCGGCCAATCCTACCAATTTATGTTGCAAAAATCTGTACCATTCAAAGCAATCTACAGATGTGATGCAAAATACCTACCAAAATACCAATGACATTCTTCACTGAAATAGAAAAAAGAATCCTATAATTCGTATGAAATCACAAAAAAAACCCAGAAGGTTAAAGCATTCATGAGCCTGATGATTCAAGAACTGATGTATCATATTACCTTAGTCCAAAATATATTGTAAAGCTATTGTAATTGAAACAAGATGAGATAGATGAGACTGGCATTATAACAGACATGAAAACCAATGGAGTAGAATAGAGCCACAAATACATGAACTTACACTCATGATTTTTATTTATTATTGCCAAGATTTCATGTTTCAGTATAGGATCATCTTTTTAATAAATTGTTCTGGGAAAACTAGACATTTTGAAAAATTTCTTCTCCCCCATTTTCTCTATTTCCTTTTTAAGATTAGAATTAAGAATCATTGTTTCTCACAGTGTGGGGATGTCATACTCTGATTTTGCCCCTCCCACAGTTGCTCCCTGTGTTTTAGTTTGGATAGAACATATAACTGTGAAAGTATTTGGATGGCCCTTATTTTTGAGTTTCCTGATTGATCTGTGTCAACCTATTGAAGAATTCATTGAAGACATTCTTTATCTTGAGACCTTTCATAAACAGAAATTTGTAGCATTTCCATTAGATTTTTTCTATAGGTTCCCCCACCCCACTGTACTGATTCTCTGTATTAGTTCAAGTATGTTTCCTACTTCCTACTGTAGTCTGTAATGTATTAGTCATACCTTTATCAAAGTCTCTGGCCAGTACCTCCATCTTGTTCTTATTTCATTATTTTATCACTTAAAAATAGGTATTTTTTTTTTATTTTTTAAACTTTTTGTGTATTATCTTATTGAATGCCAGAAATAGTATGGAATACAAACCAACAAAAAACAGTAAGGAATGAGGCTATTACTGTTTATTCTTTCAAGTGGACATGCTTTATCTTCTGTTGAGTGAATCTGGTCACTCTAGTTTTGCATTTCACTGTGGTAATCATTAACTGCAATATGCCATGGACTGTAAGTGCTTGTCACTTCATTCTCACAATGGGAATAGGGTTGTTAAAAGGCTTTCTCAGTCTTGATCAGTCCTCAGTCCACAGGAGTTAGTCTACAAACTCTTCTCTCCCACAGTGGTAGGCAAGTCTCAGCTTGTTGCTCAGTTCTATCCTAATGGTGGGATTGAAGTATGGGGTGAGGTTGGTGTGTCCTCCTCTTCTAACTTGTATGTTTAATTTTGGGGTGGTGCTTCCTCAGCTTTCCTTCCCCACCTCTACTGTTTTCTGACTTGTGGTGGCTGTTGGCTGTAAGACAGCTCCCTTCCCTCTACTTTGTACACAGTACAAAGGCCCTTGAGGACATCCTGCTCCTACCTCAGGTGCAATTAATATAGCTACATACTGGGAGTGAATCTGTGTACCTCACCCTTAGGTTTACAAAGATTTGCAAATAACAAGTAAGTAGAGTGCAGATCAGAATAAAGAGGAAAAAAAAAAACTTTTTATTGATACATCTATCCAGAGTCAACATCAGTCTCTTTTCTAGGATAAGCATGCATGGGCAAAAATGGGGTAATAAATACTGAAAAATAAAGGAAATAACAGATTTATGACTCAGAGATAGAACATATAACTCTGAAAGTATCTTTCTGTAGATATCATTGGAAAACCATTTAACATCTTCAGTAGAAACCAAGATAATATGGGTTAGTGAAATGGTGTGTTTTAAATGCCCTAAATCCTTCTGCTGTTTCTGGAAAACAGACTCCACTTTATCTTGTGAGAATTAACCTTCTCCAACATGTTGATGGTTTAATGAAGTGGCTCCCCTTAGTCCAATTAGAGTTTGATATTTCTCTGCTCACATCGATATGGGTTAGCACACATTCCAGAGAAGCCAATTAGATTCTCTCTTCAAGGATTACTATAGATGTTAGGTGATAATAGAATTCTTACTCCTGAAATAAGAAAAAGTATTAAAGATCCTTGAGGTCTTTTTTTTTACTTCACGGGGAAAAATCTAAAGTCACTTGAGCATCTGAATTAAATTGATAACAAGTATGTACATTAATAATTCATATTAAGGAAAAGAAAAAAAAGAAATTATACAAGAAATCAAAATTTGCTTATAGTATGATTGACATGAAACCTAAAAATTACAGATAGGTTTGCAGAAAAATTACAGTACTTATAATGGAAATAAAAATTGAAAATGTAATTAAAGAGTTCATTAAATTGTAGGCAAAAATCAATGCAAAGGTGGTTGTGTACTAATGAAAAGTATGTGAATATATTTAAAAATCCTTGAACCAGAAATAAAAATGACTTACTTATACAGGAACAAAAATAAATATACTCTGTGAATCTCAGGGACTAAAAAAATGATGGCACCAAATTCATAATGCTTTAGGAAAAAAAATTGCATGATTCAATCATTTTGGTCTCAATAAGTTGTTTTGAATATATAAAATGAAAAAAAAAAACACTGTATCAGGTCTAATCTGAAAGTGATCAAATTTTCTAATAAATAATTACTTATACTAACACTTTGAGATATAAGTCCAAACAGATATCTAAATAATGGGACTGTTTTAAAATCCAAAGTTTAATAAATCATCCATTAGGTGATTTGAACATGAAATACAGGAATTCAACAGCATTTTGATCTGCTAAGTGATTTCCACAAGTGAGGATTAAATTTTCCCTGGCAAATTAATGACCTTTCTAGTTCTGAAACTTTGCAGCTTTAATAATATATAACTTGTGATACAACATTCATTAGAAATTCTCTCATTTTACCTAATAAACAATTCAAACAAAATGTTAATATTCTACTCTGATACTTGTAACAATGTCTAACCTTTTGATATATATTTGTCAAGTCTGAAGCCAGTCCAAGAAAATTGCTATAAAGATTTGGTTCATAAAAGTATATTTGCCTATAAAGAATGCTAATTGTCTCATATTATAGAATTAAAATGTAATTTAAAAAGTTTGTAGTTGGGCCGGCGCTGCGGCTCACTAGGCTAATCCTCCGCCTGCGGCGCTGGCACTCTGGGTTCTAGTCCCAGTCAGGGTGCCGGTTCTGTCCCGGTTGCCCCTGTTCCAGTGCAGCTCTCTGCTGTGGCCCGGGAAGGCAGTGGAGGATGGCCCAAGTGCTTGGACCCGGCATCTGTGTGGGAGACCAGGAGGAAACACCTGGCTCCTGGCTTCGGATCTTCAGATGGGCCCAGCACACCGGCCATAGCGGCCATTTGCGGGGGTGAACCAACGGAAGGAAGACCTTTCTCTCTGCCTAATTCTGCCTATCAAATAAGTAAATAAATAAATAAATAATCTGTTTAAAAAGTTTGTAGCATTACAACTAAAATTGAATTATCTAAACCATTGAGTTTCCTAAATTGGAAAAACAAACTACCCACTGGAATTCATCTCTCACAAAAAGACATCTCTTTGTTTTTTCATATGGAAACTATGAACAGCTATTTAAAGTCAGTAAGATCAGTCTGAAAATTAAAATAAAGTGTTAAAAGGCATAAAAGAGACCACAAAGCATGCACAAAGACAATATCTGGTTATATTTTAGTAGTGAAATTAGGGACCATTTTTGCTTGTTTGTTCAAATTTTGTGTTTTCCACATATTTCAACATAAGCGTATTATTTTTACATTAAGAAATACATTTCAAAATAGTATTTGTACTTTGCGCTGCATGATCACAAGTATATAAAATATTTATTAAATCCAATAAATTAGACTTGAGTATATAAATACATGAACAGAGATTATGCTTGTCTTTGCATCATGGATCTAAGAGTAATTTAGCTTTACTTGGACTAATTCTTGTTTTCCAATTTTCAATAGTAAAGTATTTATCATTTATAAATGAAACCTTAACATTTTAAAAAGGAAAATAACTAATATTTGTTGTGGCTTTCTGTATTAGCAGTACAGTTGTTGACTTAATATGTAGGAATTATAAGATACTGTTAAAAACCTCTGAAGGAATTAAAAAATATTTGCTAATTATAGTATAATTTCCTAACCTGATAAGATAAAGTAACAATTATTCCTTGATTCTTCCTCCAATGCACTACTCACTGAATTTCATTACTTAGAGGAGGAAAGTATTGCAATAATTGTGGGATTTAACTTGTGATGCTAACTACAGTGACTACTTGTATTCTTTATTGTCTTTTCCTATAAAGAAAAAATAATATTGCGTTTACATTTTTCCCTTTTCACATTGTATTGATTTGAGGTTGATTGTTGATATATAAGTTAGTGTGATGGAAATCTCATGCAGACCAAGCCTGAAGACTTAGGTTGGTGTCTCAGATCTGTTTTCATAACTGAATAGTTTTCTGACTTGCAGTTAATAGTATTGTACTGTTCTCTGTTAACAGGATAAAATGCATGAATTTTAGAGTATGCTGTATAACTTATGGTATTATATTTTATTCTACCTGAATAATTTAATAATGTAAATATTATAACATTATATTAAGGTAAATGATATTAACAGTTCTTTTGGTGAAACCTGTAAGTATATCACGTTAGTGCCATTGCTGTTAGTATCCGTTCATATTTAGATACAGATTTGTAGTTACTCTTCTTTATTGTTCATACTATTATATATGATGTTATTATCCATAACAATGCTACTTCAATTTGTTTTTCAATGGAAAATATTAATAGAATATATAAAACAATTTTATTTTACAAAAGCTTTTTCTGCTGATCTCATTAATTTTACTATTTATCTAACAATAAGATTTTTGGATGGCAAACTGCTGGATATCAATAAAGATTTTCAGCCATTTTATGGGGAAGGAGGACGCATTCTGGAGATCCGGACTCCAGAGGCAGTGACCAGCATTAAAAAGCGAGGAGAAAGTCTAGGATACACAGAAGGGGCCTTACTGGCTCTGGCCTTCATCATCATCCTCTGCTGTATTCCTGCCATCCTGGTGGTCTTGGTCAGCTACCGACAGTAAGTATGCAAAGATGCTACACATGGATAATTCCTCAAGAAAGTATTGTTGAAAACCATCTCTGGCAACATAGCCCTGTAGTTGTGAAATGCTGGTGACACAGCTGTGATGGGATTGCTTTGTCCTTCTTGCATATCAATTCATCTTTCTCAAAGGGAAAACAATACAGACTTTGCATATATTTTTCACAGGTAGCACAACATTCCTGGGCTCTAAATATTTTCTCATGCTGAGCTTAGCTTGTAAGTCTTACTGTATTGCTCTTCTTGTGCAAAGAACCTCAGGAGAGTAGACAATAGATACATTAGAGAGAAAAGCAGTGGAATAATATAGGCTCAGTTCCACAGGAAGAACTATAACCTCACTGCACTGTCATGATAGGTGTTTATCCGTACTGTTAAATATAGGTCTGTGTATAGGATCACAGTGTCAGTAAATCATTGTAAAATCATAGCAGGCACCACGGGGTTTCCCTGGTAATTTCTTCTTCCTGCATAGCCTTCTCGAGGCCTGTACTGCAATGTCTGATGGCGTATGTTGGCTCTGATTGTCCTTAGATTCTCAGGTTCCTTCAACAAAATGCATGTATTTACAATATCTACCTGTCTATCATTTTAGTATGCATACTTTTAAAATTCACATAAATCCTGACTGTGAAAAAAAAGAAACTGAATAACAGATCAGAATCATAAATCATATAAATCATCTGATTAACCAATAAGACATAATGATACAATTGTTGTTCATCATGTACAATATCTACAGGTAGAGTACTAAAATATTTCTTAGAAATTCTTAAGCCTTCCTTTTTTTCTTAAGGATTTTTTTTAATTGAAAAGGGAAGGAAATTCCAACTGGAAGTCCTAAAATATGCTCTGCATGAACTACTGTAAAACTGTTTTCCAACACAAAAACTGTGACATTACAAACATAGCATTCGTTAATATATTCTTAACAAATCAATTTTATGCTATATCTAAAGACCATGACTAGACAATTCTGGACAAATGATTTTTGAATTATTAAGCTATCAACCCAATATTAATCTTCATGTGTGTGTGTGTGTGTTGTATTAATTCAAATTTTTCCCAGAGAGGCCTGTCACCAATGAAATCAGTATGAAAATTCCTGTATGCATCAATAATCAAAACTGAGTAATTCTAGATGCTATACTCAGAATTCTAAAACTTTAAAAAATTTAACATGTTTATTAATATTTTGAAGATGGATTATTTAAACTCTTATTTAGTTATCATTTCAGCATATTATGACTTTATTTTAGTTATTGCTTTGTAGAGATTAGCAAACACAATGGGTTTTTTCTTTGCTCACATATCAATAAAAATTCAAATATTAAACAATCTGAAATTTCTACCTTCATACCCTAGTTGTAAATATGATAAATGGATGGATATATGTCTATAGTATGGCATGTTGTTAAGATTTGCTATAAATGGAAAGCTAAGAAGCAAAAAAGAAAAAAATTGCCATGAATTTGTTATTCATGAGTGGCACCTTCCAATTCTAGTTTCAACTTCAAAGTCAGATCAATATAATCAGGGCTTGCTACATGTGTCCATTCCTTTAATTTTCTAAAATGGGAATAAACCAACAAGCCAGTGATAAAAGATTCGATCACCTTTAATATTCCATTACTCTATTAGAATCGATACCCACCTATCCATATAGTAACCTAATTTCTTTTTCCATTCTGAGATGAATGTTTTACAGCATGTATGGCTGTTAATAGTAAAGTGCTCCCCATTTTCCAAATTGAAAAATCAAGTTTCTCTACTATGCCATTAACGTTGGGATTATGAGTGTAATCAGTAAATAATTCATAATTTAAAATTAATCAGGTGTTAAAATAATGAGTACATTATTTCTAACATAACTTTGTTTTTTTCTTACTCATTGCTTTCCCAAACAGGTTTAAAGTGTAAGTATACTTACTAATAATTTGCACATGATTATTTTAAATACAAAATGAGAAACCCCAGATCATATAGATCAAGTGCCTACTTACTCAGGACCATATGTCATTTGTTTATTTTGTATTTGTAATGGTATTGCATATTTTAATTTGTTATAGAATAGAGATGATTTTAGGCAACCGTATTTAACTAGGGTAATTGTGGAAAATAGTTGGCTCTACTCTTTTCTTCCATTTGAGGTATTGGTCTTGACAGAACAGTCAGTGGTCAGGACATCCAAAAACAGCTGCCAAGCACTAACAAGAATCACAGGCATTCTGAGGAACTAAAAAAATACTTTCATAAAGCCAACCAACTTTCCCTTCAACATATGCACACACAAGCAGAATCTGGGAACTGTCAACTCTATGTACTGCAAATCATTTTTGAATAGAATAACTTTTCTTTACATCAATGAAGAATAAAGCAAAATAATTTATCTTCTATAGGCCTCATCTTAAGAATTCATCAAACCACCAGCTATGCATCACAATTTTTATTTTTAATTGTCATAAAATCGTATACATTTATAGCATCCCATGTGATGTTATATAATGTTCAAGTCAGAGTAAGCATATTTATCTTGTCAAACATTTCCCATTTCTTTGTGGTGAAAACATTCAAAATTCTTTCTTCTAGTTTTGGTAAAATACACAGTGTGTTATCATTGTCTACAGTCACCTTAACTACAATAGTAGAAAAGGAGACCTTAATTCTCCGACTAACTTTGTTTTACTTTCTCGTTATTATTATCATATAATTTAATTTTTAAAAATCTCTCCTATATTTGATCCCTTATTCAAGCAGTAAACATTTTAAATAACTGAGGGGGAAGTAGATGTAAACAATAGTCTGTGAAACTGCTCTGTTTTACCAGTCCAAATATTTGTGGTAACGGTACCTCATTATTAGAAGGCAGCCTATTGATAAGCATGTGACTTTCTAAAAATGAATTTGACAAGACAACCTTACTTTACCCAAGACGCCAAGCTGAGTGCACCAAGACAGCACGAATTCAATCTGCTCTACCCGCGGCTAAACCGGCAGCGCCCGCCCCCGCCCCAGTGGCAGCGCCCCCGCCGCCGCCCCCACCACCAGGCGCGCACCTCTATGAAGAACTTGGAGACAGCACAATGTAAGTAGACCTCTCAGGAACTCTGAGAAATAGATGGGTTTTAATGGATGCTAGGTTGTCGGTTGAATTTCAGCCTGTTCTGTTATTTATTTACTTTTACACATCAAATTACTTAGATGAGAACTTAGGAACAGTTAAGTGGAACAGTCAGAGTGAAAAAAAGACAAGAAAACTAACACAGACAAGTTGTCGTATTCAACTGGAGGAAACAATTTCTCTCAGCCTTCAAGGTTGTGCACACACACCAAGTATAAATCGATTCAGAAAACAAAGTGTTCACATAGGAAATGAGGAGATAAAGCAATCATAAAATACTAATTGCTGATTGGTATTAAAACCAAGGCCTATTTGGTAATTAAACCAAAATATTATTATTTAAAATTCTAAGACACTATTTTAGGGCATTATAGGTAAGTTAAAATCTGAGTGAAAATAAGGAATTCATGTACTAGATGCCCAATCACTTAGAACATAATTTCATCATATTACTCTTAGACTGTTATGATTGCTACACTATTTGCAATCTCAAGCAACTTTAAATGACATATTTTTGAAATAGACCATTAGCTTATTACTAAAATACTTCCCAGCTCAATTTGTAATGGTACTCCCTTCAATAATCTGATTCCTTTGGTGACCGTTTACTTTGTCAATATTTGTAAAACTCCATAGTAGCTACTTTAGGTCATCATGTGTTTAAAAAAAAAAGCAAGGATACTTTAAAACCTTGATGACAAAATTAAATGCAGATTTTTTTTTTTTGCAATTGGAATTTGGCACAGTAGGGAAAACAACGATAAATTTGTAGCATTTACTAGTAGGAATAAAGCAAGCCTCAAAAATCTTGGTGTTCATCTCTAAATGGGAAAAATATTGAATAGATACATTAATATGATTTCCACATTAACAGTGTTATAAAAGGTTTGGTTGAGAATAATATGAATACCGTCAAATCTTATGTAATGCTATTATTTTAATGCAAAAACAGATTTTAAAACAGCTTAATACATGACATTCTATTTTGAAAATAATAATACAGATACTTTATTCACTTAGAAAATTGATGGTCTCTTTTAAATTACTGGTGAATATAGGAATTGAGCCAATATGATTTGATACTCTTTTTATGTTGAGACTCTTCTCCATCAAATATTTAGAAACTAGGAAGCATTGTGTGCAAATTTCTGTGTTTATATATCTTCATTTTAATTTAACACCAGTAGGTATACTGTAACACTGTCTGGAATCCATATAGTTTGATACTGATAATTTTCAAATAACAGCCTATAAGGATTATAATTTTAGTAGATTTAGTTTAAGATCATACAATCATATGATTTTATTGAAACATTTTATGTTCTATACTTTGGATTATCTTTATGAATTTTTGACATACATAATTGACAATAATGTGTTTGATCCGTGATCATTCTCCAGTAACTTTTGATTAGAGTAAGATAAAAACAGCAAAGATAATTTTGAATCAAATTGCTACATAACAACTTCAAATACATTCAACAATTGCTCTGTAACAGCTATGATAGTTCTCATATATATCTTCTTCCAAAAATATAGGTTCTTTATAAATCAGTGTTCATGAACTAATTTTCCACAGTTAGAAGAAAGTCTCATTCAAGATTTCTCCTTCAGGACTGAAATAATCTAGGTTTGATAGAAGGGAATCCTACTCATGTAGAGTCAGTAGATCATTGGGTATAATTATATGTGATAAAAGCATGTACTTTTTATTTGGATATCTTATCTAAAACATGATATATCATTCTGATGGGTAAACACCAAGAATAGAAAATATATGCATTTCCTTTTTTGGATGTACTGTAAATATTTAAAGCAAATTCCTTTTAGTATTTTCATTATCTCATTAACTGTAGTTAAAACTTTTTTTTTCTATCACATGTTTTCTCTTTCTCACCTGTGGACACATAGGCATAAGTAAGTAAATGATATCATTCTAATACAAGGGCAGTAGAAACAAGATGCTCTAGAATAGATTCAGTGCTGTCTTACTGTAAATATAGTAACTGTCTTTCATTGTAGTCATTTGCTTTTAAAAAGCAAGTTTTATCTTCCATACCCAGTTTCATTTTGATGTCTTGCAGTGGCATGAGTTAAAAACAAGGATTTCCATTGGCAGTACTTGTGCCTACTTGAGAGGGGTTTCAAAATTCTCTGTATTTTCAAATTGTTGAAAATTCCATAAACAGAACTGTTCCCAGTGAAATTCAAGAACATATCTACAGGAAAAATAATGTCCATATCATGTCCAGTCCAGTGGTTTTTGACATATCAACATTAGGGAAGATAAAAGTGTTACCAGTCTATTTAATCCAGATTGTGTGCACACTCTGAAATATTTAGGTGAGACTGGTACTGCAGATTGACCTCTGAGAACCCTTTCTTAAAATCTGTATTTTTGCCAAAGGACACATTAACAACTTGAGCTTTACCTATCCTTTATTGCCTAGCATTGCCCTAATTTTTTTCAATGTGTCTACTCAGTTTTTATTTAAAGTATTCCTCTTTTATTTCATTCATTCTAGATGGGTAAATACTAAACAATAACTAAAATAGTCATTTGGTTATGATCTAAGACCAAAACGAAGTTGCAGACTATCCAATTCCACATGACACCCAATGTTTCTGTGATTAAGGTCCCAGTGTTATCATTAGGAGCCACTTAATTTATGCTCTGTGACTTACTCAAATTTATTTATGAGTCACAGCTACCTATGAGCCACGTCCATATGTGAGCAAATATTTTAGTGGCACCAATGCAGTGCTACTTCAATATAAATATTTTATTAAGGTAAGTCTTGACTACAAGTTGATCCCATATCATATGGATCCTTTTCTTTTTGGTATCATTTAAGTTCTAGGCTGGTCAAGCATAAACTTTAAGCAGAAGAAAATATTCTGTCAAGATTCTAGCATAAATTCAATCTCTCAATTGTGATTTTCATTCTGTTTACCTGAAAAATAGAATAGCTTTCTCTATTATCTCATGAATTTTCTGTTAGAAAAATGCTGTTAGCTGCAGAACAGAATTTTATTCAAATGAGAGATGATAGGTACTGATTCAGATACAGCCAAGGATCTTTTATCCACAACAGTAAGTTCTGACAAAGGACATGAAATCAAATGCTAAGATGCTGGTCTGCAATTTGGGGAACTGTGTTCTGGAACAGTGCACTGTTATGTGTGGACATGGATACTTTGCTGTATCAAACTAGCAGAAAAAAACACTCTAGAGATCGGTACTCATTATTAAATGTAAATTCCTCATGCTACTCCCACCTCTCAAGATTGTCCTGCCCTGTCTTTTGGACAACAGGGATTCTAAAATGATGTTTTGCTTCTGTAGATCAGTGCTGTTTGAGCTTTATGTTTGGAAGTAGTAATAACAACCATAAAAAACATCTTTCTCATGAAAACTATGTCACAACTTGTTTCCTTATATTTCATTATCTTCTTTTCTTTCAAGTCTTTTCCTTCTCTACCATTTTCAACAAAGCAGGGGAAATAACTCAGTCTCAGAAGACAGGAGACCTCACCAAGTTGTGATGCCCATTGCTTCCAATACTGTTGAGGCTCAAAGGACACCTCATATAGATGGATCGCTTGAGAACAGCCAGCAGGAGTCTACAAGGAAATTCTCATGTCTATCTCATGAAGACAGCTTAAGCACCCATAATTCTCTTTATAAGGAAAACATAGGTCAAAGACCAACAAATTCCAACTTTTCCATGAGAACAGAAGTGGTAAACCCATTTTTACCCAGAACCTGTGTCAAGAGTCAGTCTCTGAGGGGTCCTCGAGAAAAAATTAAGAGGATGTGGAAGCAGCCAGTCAGCTTACCTAGGAGACTGATGGGGAAGGTTCCAAAGAGACCAGAAACCATTGATCTAGTGCAGTGGCCAAACACAGCACAGAATGCTGAAAATAAAAGCACTGGAACTTATCCAAACCGAAGAAGTAGCAGTAGTTCATCTCTTACAACTGAATACGCAGATCTGACCGAGAAAGAAGAAATACGGGATGGTGAGACACTGATTCCAAGAGAAACACAACAGTTGAAATCTGTATCTTCAACCTCTTCATTTTCCTCTCTTTGGCCTCACTTCTCATTCTCCACTTTGCCAACTGTTTCGAGAACGGTGGAATTCAAAACAGAACCTACTGTTACTGCTTCTCCTGATGACTGTTCCTTGGAACTTTCTCCTCTAAGGACTAGCACTTTAAAGGCTCCAGTGTATGGGAAGGAGACACCCACTTGTATGGTAGCTGTTGAAACTAAAAGGCGTGATTTCGAAAATCCTTCCCACTCACCATATGTTTCCTCTTGTGCCCACCTCTCTCTTCCTCCTCTTCCTCCACTTGTCCTTACTCGTTTTCCTCTTCCTCCTTCTATCCCTCCCCCTCTCCCTCCACTTCTCCCCCTTTCTGTTCCTTCATCTACGCCCCCTTCTTCTCCTCCACTACCGCCGCCTCTTCCATGCCCACCTCCTTCTGCAGTTTCAGGACTGTCCACAGAGTGCGTTTGCATACCACCTGATGAATGTACTACCAGTATGACACCTGCCAAGGAAAGTAAATTCTCTGTGACACAGCTACAAACACCAACAGTGGGTAATACAGACCCTCAGAAAGAACCAAAAGGCATCCTCAAACATATTAAAAACTTAGCAGAACTTGAAAAATCAGTAGCTAACATGTACAGTCAAATAGAAAAAAACTATCCTCCCACAAACGTTTCAAAACTTCAAACGATTTGCCCTTCAGAGATAACACATATGGAAAACACCCGTGAACAAAACCAGGAAAATTTGAATGATGTTGTTGAGGGAATTGAAAAACAATCTCACAGTCAATCTACTTCACTATAATGTCATTTTTAAATTTTTACCTGGGCAAGTCTTTTGCTGATCGTAATCTTCAAGTTGAATGTCCCACTGGAACGTCAAAGGAGATTCCGTTATCCCAAACTCAGTGCAATACTATTTTTTCACATTTTTAATTAAAAAAATTATTAACCTCATCACTACTAACTCATAATGTACTTAATTTTCCTACCCACAAATTAGCATTATTAGTCCTCCATTTATTTTAAAAGTAAGTAATTTCAATCTCTTTTTACTGGGAGTATAATGGGCATGAATGTCAGATATACAACTTAAACCAAAGGCTTGATTATCATGTCGATGCAGTGACTTTTCCAGTTTTTAATTACGTTTAACTTTTGAGCATAGTTTTACATGACTGTTCTAGAAAATAGGCTAAAAGTGATACCATAGCTTCTTTTGTTTCTTTGAATCCTATGTATTTGGTTGGAAACAAGCCTACCAAATAAAATGCTATGTACCTAGAACTGTAGGAGAAAACAGATGTAAGGTATTTCAAGCTAAATTCCAGGTGCTATGAGATGTAGTAATATGTCATTATAAGAACATCCATTTTCCTGGCTTGCTTTTATCTTACTAGTATTCTTATAGATTTGCTAACTCTTTTAATTTCTCAATTGCTGTCTTATTCTATTTATTTCTCATGTGCTTTCACTTCCCTTGTTTATAATGAAAATAAATCTCGAGTTCCTGACTTTTGTAAGACATTTCATTGTTCCCACAAATGCTTAAAGTGCTAATTGATTTCACTTTTTCACACTATTACATCATCTCCCTAATTATAGCTTTGTCGTAAGAGTTTACTTCAAAGTATTTTACTGATATCCAGTTTCAACAATGAAATATAAAAGATCTAAGTAGCAAATCAGAAAGATTGCATATAGTAAACTCTCACCAGTTTTATATAGGCCTGTGCTTCTTGTTTTATGCAAAGATGGAAATTTATATTGTGAGAAGATACTTTGCAGCGATAGTAGTTTTTCTAGTACCTCAGAGCTTAATTTACAGAATTCTGAACAGTACCAGCTAAGTATTATCTTCCTACCTTCTTAATGAAAGTTACTTATTCTCAGCTTGATTTACAAACTAGTGCAATTTGTGATCATCAAGTAATTATTTATTGGAAATGCTTATTTTTATAATGTTTTGCACTGAAGTTTTAATATTTCAGAAGATAAAAGTCTTCATAGAGAAAGGTCCAATTGTAAAATACAGGCAAAACGTCATGTATGATAATGACCATTGTAGTATGTATATTAAAATAAGTTGAGAGCCCCACAATGCAGCATTTCAAAGGTTTTGTTCACTCCATATATCATGTGACATTTCAAGGATATGATCTTGCCTCCCTAGTTAATAAGGTCAGTTAAAAAATCATCTGTAAGACCTAGTTATTTTCATTAGCTCATCTGCTTCAGATTCTTTTCATCCAAATCAAGAGTAATTTCTTTCTTGGGGTTCTTGAACATGATTTTTTTCTCTCTTTCACTGAAAAACTTCAGTTGGAGTTTTTGTTGGCAGCTGGTCATATGCATGAGAACTTGTGCTATTTGGCGGACTCTGACAAGGTATTATTCACAATTGTGTGAAACTGTAATGTGAGTTTGTGTTTCTTTAAGCTAGTTTCTATCAAGTTCTTGAAGTCTAAAACCTAGAAATTTCATTATAAGTGGATTTTAACTAATGACCAAAGAAATATTTTCTGAAAACTAAATGACATTCTTGTGTAGGTACCTATAGCCTTACTAAATGTTACACTATCCTTCTGTTAAAATATTTTAAAATATTTGCATAAAGATTTTATCAGTATTTTCTGACTTTCACATAAAATATTTGTGCCCATTTATATTTAATCCATCTTATATGGATATTTTATGTTCGAATTATCTGAACATCATTGTAAAGCTACTCTATACAACTATAAACATCATGGCATAGCAACCTGCCTCTATTAAAAGAATACATTTTTTTTCTGTGGATTTACTAAGATAAAATGAAAATCGATTAGATATCTTAAAATACATAGCCAGGACTACATATATTTATCATTGTTAAAAGTAAATTATACTACATACAAGTGGTGTAAATTGCCTAATTAATACACCTTGGATATACACTACATGGAGAGGCACATCCCTGAGCTAATGTTATGTAACTGGTTGTATAAGTATCATGGAGCAGAAATCAAAATCTGAAAGCACACAGATAGTTATAAATATTGATTTTAAATGTGTTCTCACTGGGATATTTTACATGATATATGTGACTCAGTGGTAATTATTAAATTGTAAATATGAGCTTCCTCTAATTATTGTTAAGAGATAGAAATTGAGCGAAAATTGAAAATGTATAACTTTCTAAAGGTTGTAAAAGGATTGCCATTCCCATAAATATTAGCAGAAACATGTAAGTACACTGCAAAATTCTCTACAGCACCATTTCAAATAATTATCGATGGCACTGAGGAAGAGTTGTATTAACTTTACAATTTCACTGAGAAATGCATTAACCACATAAGATACTTTCGGATAAACAGACTTATCCTTGGATTAAAATAAAAAGCTGCAGAGATTATTTTGTTGAGCTTTAGAAAACTGTATCTCTTTGTAGTTAATCTTCATTGCATTTGTATATTAATTCCATGTGGCATGGTCACCAGTTTAATACTTTAGGTTAACTATTCAATAAGTAGTAAATTTAAGACTATCATGGTTAGTGGTATTCAACACTGACTATTCTATTCTTGCTTTTCTGTCTCAAGTGTAGTCAAATATTTTGCCAAGTTGTCATCTATGAGCTTTATAAATCTTTGTAATATTGAATTTTTTGCTGTCATACCTCTAAAAACACTTTCTTTTCAAATAATATAATTGACCTCTGAAGGATAGTCAATATTTTATATTCCTTGTGTACTGAATCAAATTGACATAAGCAGAAAAACATAATAATTTGGAAGAATATACTCCAGATATGAGGATGATTTTTCATCCTGTGTCTGTCACATCTTCCATGTAAGAAACATCTTTTTAATGAATGTCTTACATGTAAGAAGACTGTGTATGATAAATATTATCTTAATCATATTAGAGTCTAAGTTTATTGTTACATGCTATTGAGATAAAACAGCTATCTTAAATATTTTCCTGTTCCTATAGAACGAAGGTCTGAGATAATTGCTTTTAGTAATTGAGGCATGAAATTCTGAGCCTTCTGTCATTACAGTGCTACAAAATAGACTTCCACATAAGACAGGTTTTAGTAAAAATTATCTTCTCATTATTGCTTACATTCTTCGTAAAAGCCCTTCTCTCTAATTTGGTCTAATCCCAACCCAAGATGTTTAATACTGATTTCTTTATTTCTGCCTTACAGGAGAGGTTATGCATCAGAGGTAAGGGCTTTATGGTGTTATATGAACTTAACAGGAAACTCTTTGTGAAATAGGCAGGACTAAGGTCTGACCTTACCAAGCTAGGTTATTTACCTTTATTTCAACAGACACAGGTATGCTTTGCAATCTATTTTCTTTTATATGTATGTTATGTCTTTGTTTTGTTTTCCTTTTAAAGATTTATTTATTTATTTGAAAGGCAGTGCAAAGGAGAGAGCAAGGAGCAGACAGAAGAGATCTTCCATCCACTAGTTCACTCCCCAAATTGCGCCAATGCCAGATCTAAGCCAGGTGCTAGGAACCCCATCCTGGCCTCTCACATGGGTAGCAAAACACCAGTTACTTGGACCATATTTACTGCTTTCCCAGGAACATTAGCAGTAAGCTGGGTCGGAAGTGGAGTAGCTGGAACTCCAACTGGCACTCTATTATGGGAAGTTTGTGTTGTACACTAAGGCTTAACCCCTTGTGCCAAAACACTGGCCCATGTTTTGAGTTTTTAAGTATGTCATCCAATGGGCAAAGATAAATTGTTTATAATTATTTTGTTCCAAAATACTCAGTATTCACTCAGTATTGTGACATTGCCCCCAATTTGATTTTCTAAGGCTATAAATGTAATTTTGAAGCAGGTGGATTAGTTAATTGTTCTTTGTGCTAAGCCAAAACTATATCCTATTTTCATGTTACAGCATGGGATCTTACAAAGATTAGAAAAATAAATAAATCAGGTCATTAGAAATCACTGGCTTTCCTATTGCATTAATGCGTCTCAGTCTACAGATAGATAAATAACATTGGCCAGGATGCCCAGGTTAGCTATACTGTAAAATATGCTATCAACAATGTCACTGAGAACCTGATTTAGCATACAACTTACCAATTAAAGAGACTGAACTGCATATATGTTATTATTTGCTGTATGCTTTAGAATATGTAAGTCTCAGATCATGTAGAAATCAAATGGAATGCCTCTATAAATAATCAGGATTTTCAGGGATTATTAGAATAGATTACAGATCGAATCCACATATATCTAACTTAAACTTTCCTTTCCTTTAAATGAGTAACATCACCAGAGTAACTTATTAACAATGGCATCATCAAATGCCTCTCCAAACAAATAGTTGTTCTACTGGCCAGTTGGTTTACTGGTAAAACTATCCAACAGAACCTCTCTGCCACCCTGCGCAATGTATACGTTAAGGTATGTGTTGCTGGTTTGGTCATTTGGCATAGCATACATCTGCATTCTATATCAGAGCACATCAGGCACTTTGGGAGACAGCTTGGCTGAACCCTGGTTGTTGGACGTGTTTGGGAAGTAAACCAGTAGATGCAAGATCTCTTTCTGTCTCTGCCTTTCAATGAATAAAAATCCAAGATTGTTCAACCTTATCCCACCACAGAGTTGATCACTGCAAAACAATTCTCATGAAGCAGACCATTTGGGACTGTTTCCTTTAAATAAGTATGAGTGGAGGAGGGATCCTTTTCCTAATCAGAAAATACTTTCTGGAAACATGCGTCATGAGTGAGTTCGAGGAATGTACGTTTGGGTAAAAAGGACAAAGACTGGCGATATTGGCTTAAATATGGTGACTGCATTACAGCCATATCATTCTGTGCATTCTACACTTCTTCCCAGTGGACTTGATTATACTTTTGATTGGGAAGAAAAAAAGAGGGACAATTTAAAACAAGATTAAATTTGCTAAAACTTTGTGATATTTCAACTGTTTTTAGAACAAAAACAACTCTTTTCAGTTGTGAAGACTGAACCAAAAAGAAATCTTTGACAGACTCCTGTTTTTTTAGTTTATTCATATTTGATACTACTTCAAACATTTAATTATGACATTTAAAAAAATTAATTATTGCTTCAGTATAATCGTGCAAAATAGTTAATGCTTAACGAATCATAACCTGAAGGTAGCCAGTTTTAAGCTGTCACCTTTTTGTTTCTCTCCTCTTAACCATAACCTACCTTTTCCATATTAATTATTTTCTAAAACTTTTTCTATTTTAATTTTCTTTGGCAGCAACAACAACTACTGAGGCCTTCTCTTCTTAAACCAGAGGTATCGATTTTCATTCTCTTTCCAGCCTCACTCCATCTTCATAATTCTTTCATGTGACTTTATGGACCCTCTTAAGGTGGCAGGGTGGGTGGGTTGGTGGCCTTCACTGTGACATAAATTTAGCAGAGATAATAAAGAAACAACAAATAGGCCTTTGCTCCTGTTTAAACTATCATTGAATGAAGCAATTCATTATCCTGAGCATTACTTGTCTTTGATTCATTCCTTAGAAAGAATGCTGGCTTCTATATTCAAATATGAGGTCAGATAATTCAAAATACTGCCTTTGCACATGCCAATGTCAAAGTACCTGTGAAATTAATTTTCTGCAATTAATGCCTATTGTTATTTATATATTATGTTTGCACTGCCAGAATTAAACATAAAATAGGTAGCAGTTTTAGATACTTTTTAAAGTTTACTATTTTACAAGTATCTGTTTACGAATATTTGATTACTTTTCTCTAACAATCTAATGCTAACTTCACTAAGAAGTATTTCTTGGTCAGAATTTACCCTCCTAAATCTGGAGCTTGAGTGACAGCTTTTTGTAAAGCTTTTAGTAAAGATTTCCATGGAGAGGGCTTCCTAGACTACTGAGCCAGAAAAATCTAGATTAAAATCCCAAAGCCAATTACAACACGCACAAGGCTTTATTCAACATATGCATTCTGCTGAATATTAATAAGTTCATCCATAAAACGTTAGCAGTAACATCTAATATATAAACTCCTAGTTCAGCATTGGAATGTAGCAGTAAGAAATGGATTAAAAGACAGTTTTACTGTTCTTTCAAGTTTGCATCATTATAAATATTCATAATAATAAAATTCTAAAGTACATGCCTTCTTTGGTCAGCAAAAGTGAATTTTAAAAATACCTTAAATGTTTGATTTACATTAAAAAAATCACTTTTCAGTATGCTGCTTTGCATGATTTTCTAAAATCTGGGAGTTACCAATTTACCACTATCTAATTGGGTCCACACAGAGAACACACTGGACACCTGGTCCTTCCTTGATTTCTTTTTAAGGATGATGTTCTACTCCTCATTCATGGGCTGTATATGCATCTAAGAGGCACTCTGCAGATGCTCCCCTTCTGCTAGTTCCTATCCCTCCTTCTCAATTCTGAACTACACACTGACTGAATCTAGAACTATCTTGCTGAGTCTCCTGGTTCTCCATGCCTGTCCTTTGTCTCCTTATATTTTTAAAATAATTGATGATGAACATAAAAGATAGTGAGAAAGAAGTAATTTTTGAAAACTCAGATCCACATCATTGCATGGTCCCAATAAACATTTACTAGAATATTTTCTGTCTTTTTAAAAGTGATTAAAATTCAACTCAAAGCTGTTTAATGTTCTTTTCTCATTTTCTATATTACCTTGGGCATGTGTTGGTCAAGCAGCTTAAAAGTTTTTCTTCTGAGAACTATTTGCTTGATTTAAACCAATTTCATTGTATTGAATTTTCGATGTATCAAAAATTTAAGCTTATCACTTCAAGAATGTTTCATTTTCAAAGTATTTATTTTTAATAACTTACATCTAGAACTTGACTGGATCTCAGTGTGTTACTTGTCTTTTGTAACCTCATTCCACCCACATTTTCATTCCTTCCTCTCATCTTTGATATTTTTTTTGGTCAACATAAAGCATATAGGTATCAAAGTGTAAAAATCATTTAACTAGATCAGTTTTAAGAATGCATATGTGCTCGTTGCTCTCCAGAAACCCCTCCTGTCAACATGTCACATGTTAATTTCCCTCCTTGTAACCATTCACTGGCTTGTTATACACTCATTAGATAGTCTGTTTTTGAAGTTTATATGAGTAGAATATAGTGTGTTCCATTTGTACTTGACATCTTTCTCATCATTGTATTCCTTAACATGGTTCTATGATGTAGCAGTGTAATTATATCAATGACTTTTGCATTGGTTCTAATTTTTTACTGTTACAAACAGTGTATAGATATACCTATTTCTATGGCATTTATAATGATTACCTTGAATTACTATGAAATAATGCATGCCCATATTGAACTTTGGTACTACTGCCAAACATTTTCAATTTATAATCTCTCTGAAAGGTAATGGGGCTTCTAGTTTCTATCTGTGCATGTCAACAAATGGTATTGCTGATTTTTTTTTAACTTGAGTCATTAAGGAAGATAAACTGGCCTTTTTTTTTTTTTTACATCAAAAGTGGATTCCTTTCGATGGGCTCACAAAATATGACAAAGATGGCTATAAAGTCATGAGAGAGCATAGTAATAGAATAAAGGGAGTGCAAAGTTAAGTAATTGCAGGATCCAGGGGGGAAAAGATATATAAATAGAGTTTACTAGATGAAAAAAAAAAAAAAAAAAAAAACACAGAAGGCTGACCCTAAGGTCACTTCGAACCTAGCTGCAGAACAGTATTTTTGGCAAAGGTGTAGTAAAAAGGAGAGAATATGCTTACTACAAGGAGTAAGTCACCAAATAGATTGTTAATGTGTGAAAATGTAGTCCTAGAGTGGCCATCTTTTTATTTCCGAAGACACAAACACATCCAAATTTGTGGTGATATTATCTGAACAAAAGTATTGACAACTAATGCAGTTTTTAAAAATGAGGATGACCAAACCACACAATGAAGGACCAATGTCCACATCCATCATGAAGGCTGTAAATGATTGCATTTTTTTAAAAAATGTATTTGTGACCCCAGAGAAAACATTCTTTTCCTGACTCATTGCTCTATCTAGATCAACAAATATTCTTAAAAATAGATGATCTTAGAAATTAGTACGAACCTGTTCTCCCGTAGACACCTGTTTTTCTCCTTCTCTCTTCTTACTCCCTGGCAAAATTATTTTGGAGAACCTGTTCAACATGTTAAAATGTAAAGAAATTGAACTTAGTAGTCACTGAAAACTGTTTTCAAATGTATATCTCAAGAAAAACACTTTTCTTAAGACCAAAGTTGGACAAAAATCACGATTATATAGAGTTTCAAACTGGGAATCTGTAAGGAGCCTCTATCTAGCCAATTATTTTAGGTATAGAATTAATAGACACTTTCAAATGTAAACATTTTACTGGGAGATATGATACATTAACAGATTCTTCTTAATATATACGATACATGTTGTTATCACCTGATGACTTTATATGAAGTTAATGAATGGAATAACACTGCATACTAGAAAATTGTTAGAAGATAGTAACAACTGAAAAAGTGTCTTTTAAGGTTAAAGTCAGTTAATTATATAAGTTACAAAAGAGTTAAGTGCTAGCTATATTATTAATAATTCTAAAACTTATAGCAAGTGAAAGTACTCATTTGCAATTTTTTTTAACACTTGCCGTTAAGAAAAATTTACACCTCCTCTCACCAAGATCAGTCACAACCAGAAAGAAATATTTGAATGTGTTTAACCATTTCTGGCAGGAGTGTTTTGAGAGTCATCAAATTCTAGCTGTGGAAATCTGACATTGGGTTGAAATATGATAAAAACTTGTTTTCAAATGCAGTTTCTCTTTTTGAATGATAGGAGTTATCCATGGAGTCTGGAATTGATCCTGGCCAAGAATTTGGACAAGATTATTACAGTTATGAGCATGGGTACATCTTCAGATTTCTTATTCAGAATCTTTTTGGAATATTTTATTAATAAATTATTAAATGCCAATTTTCAATAGCAACTGTTTTCAAAATGTTATTCTGTTAGTTTCATATTTGTAAATGAATAATACATCTAGCTTTATTTTCAAACAAGTTTTAACCTTTTTTCTGTACTGAGTACTATATTGCTGCTTTACATTGGCATTGATAGAGATATAGTAACATTATTCAAATTATTTAAATGAGAAATAAGTCAAACATATTTGCTCAATTCCTCAATTCACCATTTCTTTTGTATGAGGTTTCTAACACTTTTTCTAACCAGTCAGCCAAAAGTTTTGTTCAAGAGCAATTAACAGGCAAAATCAGACTTCAGTAACTAGAAATATATATTTCAAAAGTAATTTCTATATACATAATTTAAAATACAGTAGAAAAATCTAAGGAATTTCACAGACTCTGGCTGAAGCAATCTACTATACAGACCTCATGTTCTGAACAAGCTATTCCACTTTTAGAAACAACTATTTGGTGTCCTATGTTCTTGAGTTACAGAACAATACATCTTTTTTCCTCCTACTTTTCCCCAAAATTTAAATCTGAAATAACTCTCTTTATTGCCATTCCAGGATACCAATATGGCAAAAGTCTTTGGTCATCAGGTAGCAGCTCTTACCCTATAGTTTTATAATTCACTTAAAAGTAGCCTAATAGGTTCTGTATGACTATTTGTTGATTTATGAAGAAAAAGAAGAAAACAGAGATCATTCATGGTGTATTCCACCCAGACCACATGTAAAAATGTTTGAGGTTCTAAGTTTCTATTGCAGGTATGAAATGCCTCAATATGGAAGCCGCCGTCGATTGTTGCCACCTGCTGGACAGGAGGAATATGGTGAAGTGGTTGGTGAAGCTGAGGAAGAATACGAGGAAGAAGAGGTAATGGCGATGGTTTCATATGTGAAGTAATACTCAAAGAACAATATGTTCTCCCTATTTGATTTTCAGAATCCTGCTCACGTAGTATTTGTTTTCCAAAGAATTTCAACAATGTTAGCCATTTCATTGCCTTGTCTGGAAAGGACAATTAACAGTAAAATTCATTTTTCTTCCAGGAAAAGCTACAATAAAATTTCTGGTTTCAAAAACCCTAAACATAAATGCAACACAATGGTTACTTTTGTTCCCACAGTATATAGCATACCTAAAACATGTGAAATGTGTAGACTCCATCCTTCAAAGAAAAACTATTTATGCCAGTATTTTCACAGTAATTACATAATTTATGTTTAAATTAGCATAAGCCATTTCTATCATTTTTATACTTTGTGTGCCATACTTAATTGGCAAGTTTACCCCTTAGAAAAATAATGAGTATCACTGGCGCTCTACACCGTTCACAACTTATGATGGCCAATACTTAAACTTTCCCTTGAGTCTTAAACTCTCATACTGTTTGTGATTATTTAACATTCTTTGATGTAAAGCTATTAGCCAAAGTCTAGCAATAGGAGTGTGAAGACACAATGATTAATTACTTCTTTCTTTTTCAATCTCAGATTCAAAATAAGCCTTAGGTAAGAAAAATGATAAATGATTATATTTGGGACCTATAAGGTATACTCCAGCATAAAATAATGTACTTTCTCTCCCTTATCCCCTGTACTTAGCAGCATTTGGTTATTGTTTTCCAAAGCCAGTTATGTAACTTGTACAGAACTAGCACTCTGTAGGTTCATTCCTGTGTAACCTATGTGGGAAAAGGTCGAATCAGAATGCTCCCTAAGCTGATCCATCAATTGCATTTTCACAATTTTCAGGAAATCCCCAAGAAAATTAAAAAACCAAAGGTTGAAATTAGAGAGCCTAGTGAGGAGGAAGAAGTAGTTGTCACTATTGAAAAGCCGCCGCCAGCCGAACCTACACACACCCGGTGGAAACGGGCCAGGATCGTCCCCATGATTTTCCAGAAGGTTCGAGGCCTGGCCGAGAAGAGAGGCGTCGCGGACCTCGAGGGTGAGGAGTGGCGGAGGCGCCTTGAGGAAGAGGAGAAAGATTATCTGAAACTAACTCTAGACCAAGACGAAGCTACCGAAAGCACGGTCGAGTCCGAAGAGGAATCCTCCAGCGACTACACTGAATACAGCGAGGAAGAGTCCGAGTTCAGCGAGTCGGAGACCACGGAGGAGGAGGAGTCCGAGACCCCCTCTGAGGAGGAGGAGGAGGAGAGCTCCACCCCCGAATCTGAAGAATCTGAAGAGTCCACAGAATCGGAAGGGGAAAAAGCGAGGAAAAACATTTTTCTCGCCAGAAGGCGGCCCGTCGCGGAGGAGGTCAAGGCAGTGAAGGGTAGGAGAGAGCAGCCGCCTGAGGACCGCGAGGCTGCAGCCGCGGCGGAAGGAGAACAGCCGGAAGAGGAGGAGGGGAGTGATGCGGCCCTGGCGGAAGAATCCACGGAGCCTGCAGCAGGCGCCGGCCCGAAGGAGGCCAGCACGGAGGAGGAGGAGGCGGCGGCGTCGGAGGAAGGCGCCCTGCAGAGTGAGGAGGAGTCAGAGCTGGGCAGTAGCAGCAGCAGTAGTGAGAGTCAGTCTGGGGGTCCCTGGGGCTTTCAGGTGCCGGCGTACGCCAGAAGCCAGCCGTCACACCCAAAGACCTCTCCGGGAGCGGGCTCTGAAGGTTACAACACGGCCCTTTAGCCGAGATCACAGTAGGTGGGGATCTGCAGTGCTCTTGTGTGCGGTGCCTTCTGTGTGTGCTCTCTGAAACGCTCTTGACAGGCGAGGAACTGGTCCTGGCTCGGTGCTGACATGCGATCAGAAACGTGCTTACATGCTCAGTGCACGGGACGACGCTAGAGCGAACTGCCTAGTCCGTCCTCCTTAGTGACCAGGAACACATGCCGTCAGCGACTCAGTGTTTAGTTAACGCCATGTTGCAATGACAAAAATATATCTATTTATGCATAAATATAGACGGAGTGTGTGTTTAACATCAGCTTTGCCAAAGGATGTAGGATAAGCTGAAATAAATTAATGGTCCCAATATGGAAATTTTAACTATCATAGATATTATCAAATACCTTCTAATTAAATAAAATTCAAAAAAATCAAAATTTTACCATTTATGTAGTGCTGGATATGAACCAAAGTAGAGTTCTAAAAATGAAAATATATATATATATCTGCTAAAATTTTCTTAATTGAAAAGGAAGAGACACAAAGAGCAAGGGACATCTGATTCACTCGCAAAATGCACACAACAGCTCAGGCTGGACCAGGCTGAAGCCAGGAAGACGGAATGAGATCTGTCTCCCAGCGAGTGTCAGGGACCCAACATCTATCAGCCATCATCTTCTGCCTCCTGTGTGCACTAGAAGGAGATCCGAGGTTCAAACAAGGCACATCAAAATAGGGTGTGTAGTCAGAAGCAGGAACTTAACCGCTGCACTAAACATCTACCCTGATTGTCTCTCAAATGAAGGATTTAAGAAACTAAGTCTTCCCTACACCTGTTTCAGTCTCCTAATGCCCACAACTGGGAATGGACCAGGGCCAAAAACAGGAAGCCGGGATTAGGTTTCTACGCCAGGATCCTGACTAATTGAGTCATCGCTGCTGTCTCCCAGGGGCTGCTTTAGCAGCAGGACGCTGGAATCGGGAGTCTAATCCAAGCGTTCTGATGTGAGATGCAGGCATTGTCACTGGCACCTTAGCCCGTTGGCTCGATGTCCACCCCAATTTTCAAATAGGTATCTGAACATCAGAAAGCATGAATTGTACTTGATGCAAAGTATTGATAGTTGACATAGATCAAAAACGCAGCCTTATTTTGAGGAAAAAAACCATGATATAGTTTGAATGTCATTCTTTTCAATTTAACTTTCCCGATAGTGAATTATTTGTCCAAAACTTGGACCAGATCCTTAAATATAAATAACATACCTGTGCTTTGAGCAGTGACTTGATGTGAAAGAATGTATGTGGTTACTGTAATGCCTGCATCTTTACTCAGTAACACTTAGCTTTAAAACCAATGAGGAATTGCTAAAAGAAACTGATGTGAACAGCTGCTCTCTTCTGCTTCTCTTATTTACCTTTAATAGCCTTCTAAATATCACTGCATCCTAGCCTGTTCATTGCTTTTGCTAATGACTCACCTATTGTTTTTATTTTGTCAGTGGGCAAGAAAAAGAATGATCAAGCTCATTGTTGACCGGGACTATGAAAGCAGCTCCACCGGAGAGGACAGCGCTCCCGAATGTCAGAGAAGCCGTCTGCACAATCCTAGCATCCACAGTAACATCAACGGCAACATCTACATCGCACAGAACGGATCTGTGGTGCGAACCCGCCGCGCCTGCCTCACCGAGAACGTCACACTTGCCTCCCCTGCCCGCCTAGGACGGCACTTTAAGAAACTAGACAAGTTGGCAGTGACACAGGAGGAACATGTGCCACTGAACACGTTGTCCAAGGGGCCGTTTTCTACTGAGAAAATGAACACAAGGCCAACCCTGGTCACCTTTGCCCCTTGCCCTGTGGGGACAGACCGTATGGCAGTGAAGCCATCGGGGAACAGGCTGAAAAGCACAGTTGAACAGGAGTCCGTGGTTGACGATAAGAACATGAAGGAGACATCAGAATTCCATAGTGACCACACACAGTCTGATGATGAAGAGCTTTGGATGGGCCCCTGGAACAACCTCCATATACCAATGACGAAACTGTGATCGATTTTATAGATGTTATTTTAATTTTTACTTCAGTTTTTGATAAACTGTACTTTTTACTGTCACTGAGAAAACAGAGTATGGAATTTATATCACACACACAAACTAAAACTTTGAACAATATGCTTTAAAATTTAAAAAAGAGACAGGTTTGCACTCACATTTGTATCAATTGTTTTTCCCAGAAAAATCTTTTTGAACGGACTCTCAATCCACTTAAGAATGTCATTTAGACGTTCCGCTGTTTTGTTGGGTCTTTAATTTTTTTCATTGTAATAAACAAGAAATAATCCATCAAGTAATCATTTCTATTTTGTTGATGAATGTAGATTATGCTTCAGTTTTAGCTTCACAGCACTTATTTTGGTACATCTAATTTTCCATAGGCAAATGTGAAAACAAAGTAGAAAATTTTTACAAGTTTCAGGTTTATACACTTGCTAAGTATACTGTCCAGATTTGTACAATGAAGAGAGAATTGCAAAGTATAAGTGACTTTGGGAATCACTTGCAAATTATTTCAAATCATGAGCTTTTTGTCCTCATTGTTCATAAAATTTTCCTATTTTTATATGTTAATCTTTAATGGAATACTTCAAGTCGTATCTCTTTATATTGCTATCACTGACAATGTTCACTGGTGCGCCAACCACTTCTACACATATTCTATCCATACCAAACTTAGTAGATAATTTAGTTACCAGAAGGCAAATAATTCATTAGAGCAATGTAGATCTTTTACCATCAGCACAAGCTTCCTGAGAAGTGGGAAAGAATCAAATAGGCAATAATGCTTCTAGACTCACAGTTTCATAGGTCAAATGTGACAAAGTCAGTGAAGTCTTTCTTTAATGTCACTGAACATGAATATTTTATAAACTCAGTATAAAGGGATTTGCCAAGGTCAAGAATTTATATAAAATGTGAAGTATCTATAAACCTGATAAATCTATAACTTCAAATGTATTACTGCATTTAAATTTCCCCAGCTCTATTTTATTTTTTAAATATTTTAATGCACGTATTTATGTGCCTAAAGTTCCAGAGGCAGAAGCCGATTGCCGGGGCATTTTTTTAAAAATAAAAGTCTTTTTTTTTTTTTTCAACCATTGAACAAAGCACAGTGTTTCACCATTGATAGAAATTTCTGTTTTGCATACTGCCAGATGTAAAAAGAATGACTACCGTTTAGGAGAATTCAGATTTCTATTGACTATGACTTAGTATGACATAGATAGAGCTCACCTCAAACTTTGCAGTTATTGATGAAGTCCAGATTTTCGTGCAGTTCTTTCATGCATGCTCATTACATGGCTCAAGGATTGCATAATACATTGTTATTTATTCCCCCTTACATGTTTCACCTTTTACCAAGTTTGTTAGGATGCTGTTTCCTCATTTCCATAGTGAATGAGGTATATTAACACGAACTTGTCAACTTAAACAAGTAGTGTTCTTATTTCATATTTCCAAAAGTATTCAGGATCAAATACATGACCATATCATTTATCTGATCTCATTGGCAATTAACGCATTTTATATCCTTGCTAGAAAAACTGTCAGCATTAAGTAGGAGCTTATTAAAATATAGAGACATGCCCACACCTCCAGGCCTGCTAAACAAGAATCCACATTTTCACAAGATTCTAAGGTGGTTTGTATGCATATCAAATTTTGAGAAGTAATGATCTATACTACTGATTTCCAGGACGTATTCCTTGAGGCACCAAAGCAATTGCATTTACTATAAATATTTTCTATAGAAATTAGATTAAGAATATTATATTTCCCTACTAGTTCAGAGATCATTAATTAAAATTTCATTTTTGATGTCTCAATATTATCTCAGTATCCTATTTTCCCTGCATTTACCTTGTGCTTTATTTTTCCTTTCAATTTCTGTAATATTTAAGCTATTTTATTGCTATGCCTTTCCCTATTTTAAGTTACAGCTTTTAATATCCTGGAGGAAAAGTTATGGTTTTGTATGCTTGCTTTGTGTGTGATTGCTGAAAGATCATTAAGCCTGAGATGGGAATCAAGAAAAAAGCTTTGTAATTCTCAACACCTTCTTCATTCCCAATTGGGAAGGGAGTACCCTTCTGGAAATTGGAAACCAGCAGAAAGCTAATGTCTTTATGTCCTGATTCATGACATGTCATTGTATTTCAAAGGACACTTTTTACAAGGAAATATGCAAAATTACAAACCAGTAGGCAGACATATTCAAACAATTTCAAGTTGATCATTTCAGCTGAAACAATCTTGAGGTTAGTCAATGCCTTTTAATGGAGATAGTGTAAAGATAAGTAGTTTTTACAAATATTTGGTTCATATATTTTGAGATAAAATATACACTACAACAAAAAAAAAATCACTGATTTTGAACCAATTGAATAGTTAATTTGATAGAACTTTCAGTACTCTATAAATCCCTGACTCAGGATTTAAAGTGTAAAAACCAAGGGAGATACCCAAGTATGTTTAATCTTGGAAATGCTTCATATAAACTATGTTTTTATGTAAATGTTATTCATGAAATTTGTTGGTTTCTCCTAGAAAGGCATAGGAATTTTTTTGTTGTTGTTGTACTTAATCAGCAGTAGTTTTCCATCAAGCAAAAGGAAGAGTAGATGCTGGCTGATTAAGAGGAAAACAGACAGATAGGGCTATAATGCCACACTCACACGCATTGATTTCAGCTGTTCTATGGAGATTAGGAAAAGAAGGATGACAAAACATGGGCAAGATGACATACCACTTGTGACTCGATGGCTAAATCATAGATGCTAGCATCTCTCTAGACTTATCATTTTTATTTTTATAGACTCATAATTACATAATTTCAACTATTGGTTGGCCAAAAACATCTTTTGAAAATACAAAAAAAATGCCTTGAATTTTATATATGATATGACATTTGTATTAGCAGACTACAGTGTGAACAAGAATATTAAAATGTTTTATTTATACTAAGTGCATCATCCAGAAAGGATATGGTAGCTACTATGAAAATATTGTTCAAACCTTTCTGTATTATAGAGCCAGAAATAATTAAATATTGGTTCTTGAGGGAGGACTTTTATTTCATGAGCCTTGCTTTTTTTCTTTCTGCTTCAACTTCTGCACTTTATACTGTAAGTGGGACTTCTAAACCACTTTAGTTATTTAGTAGAATAGGCAGAAAGTGCTAACAATCTGTTCTCAGGGCAGATACCTATTGGTGCCTGCAATTAACACAGTGATACGGCTGAGGGGTAGGTTCAAAATAATATTG
Organism: Lepus europaeus; assembly: GCF_033115175.1. Taxonomy (NCBI): domain Eukaryota; kingdom Metazoa; phylum Chordata; class Mammalia; order Lagomorpha; family Leporidae; genus Lepus; species Lepus europaeus. The sequence continues at coordinate 44,673,485 of NC_084843.1, read as the reverse complement.
AGGACTTGTAGTTTTTATTGGTAGTTTTTCCCTCTTTTCAAGCGATCTGCAAATTACTTAGCACTATTTTTTTCTCTCATTGTTCATTACTTGCTCTGATCTCGACAATAACAATCTTTACTTTTAAATATTTTTATTGCAGGCTACTTTATGGTAAGTTGAATGGCTGTATTGAAGATTTGAATGTTGTCTATGCTTTGAAAAATCAACACACTCACTGCTTTCCCCATTTCTGTATCCAAGCACCTGTTCTTCCTTAAGAAATATTATGTTATTGTATGAAGAATCTGAATTAAAATATAATTTAAAATCCATTGTTATTCACTACACAATGTTTCAAAAATAAATTTCCATGTGAAAAAATGATTTCTCATTATTCTGTCAGATGTGAATACAAATAACTATATCTCATGCAGTTTATTATTTCAGTTTGACAATAAAAAGAAAAGCCAGTGTTGCAAACTTATCTCAAAACAATGTAGACAATAGAAGTGTGTTTTAAAACTCCTGTTTTTTGCCTTCATTTAAGTAATGTATCCATGCTCTTTATTTAAAAAGTTTAACAAATACATGAGAAATACATATTTATGGGATACCAGTGATGTTTCAATGCCTGAATATATTGTATCATGTCTATATATGGTAAATATTTCTATTTCTTCCAACACCTACCATTTCTTTAGGGTTAAAACTTTCAAGACTCTATCTTCGTGGTTTTTCTTTCTTAAGGAACCAGGTATAGGAAGACAAGAACCACATGGCCTTAGTCATTCATAGAGTCTAAGAAAAGACGATCTATTAGATGTTAAAATTGTGATGTTGGTTCCCAGGTGCTGGGAGGAAGGAAGGAGAGAGTGGTGGTAAAGAGTGATAAATGGGCACAAATTTATAGTGTAAGTAGCACAGGGTTTTACTGCATGGTAGGGAGAGTATAGATGTTAATGTACTGTGTATGTATCTATTTTTTAAAAAGAATTAGAACATGCCATCAAGTCTGAAGAAGGGCAACTATTTCCTAACATACAACTTGCATATTTATGAAAATAAAACTTTTTAATCATACACTTAGATTTTCACAGATAATCAGTTATGTTCATAGAAATGCTGAATGACATCATAAATGTGACAAGATGCATAGCTACAATGAAGTCAAATTATATATTTTTAATATATTTATCTCATCTTAAGAAAATTCTAATATATATAAATATCTATATACCTGTATGAAATATTTTCTTATTTTCCTGGCTACATGAAGATGCCTAACTTTCTAGTGCAGCTAATGATACAAGAATTTGAATTATCTTTTATGTCAAATAATCAGAATTGTGAGGAATACATTTTCCAACACCACCTTTAAACAGAGTTCCTAACTACCTGTGTTAGGTAGGAAGTCAGAAATTGAGCCTATGTGTGTATGAGAAAGGCCTGAAGACCAGCACCCACTGCGGAAGCTCCAGAAGCCCAGTATCTTATACTTCAAGGTCTGCCTGGATCCTGGTGACCTTCCAGGGGGTCCTGCCCCTTCAACCTGGCTTGATAAACATCCTTCCTCTAAGGCAAGATGACGCCAGCTAGGCTTCCCCTGTCTGATAACTTGGTGGTGGTGGTGGGGGGGGGGGAGCTTAGAAAGGAATTTTTCATGTTTACATCCAACAAGTCCTTTGTTTGGGAGGAGAAGGAGGAGAGGGGGAGGGATGGCAAGATCCATCCCCTTAAAAACCCCAGACTAAATGTGCACTACGCACTCTCTCTCAGGTTCTGTCTGGAGAGGTGCCCAACCGCTCTTACGGATGTCCCTACCCTAATAAACCTTGCTATGTTTCTTTCCCCTGCCCTCTGTCTCACGCCTGAATCTTTCTTGAGCGAAGACAAGGACACTTTGCTTCTCTGGTAACATCTGCACTACCTATTTTAGAACAGAATTTTAGTTGTCCATGTATTTCCAGTGCCCAGTGCAACTCCTTGCATGAACTACAGTTGAAAAAAATGTAGCATGAAACACAGTGAAGCAATTCTATAAATGCTATTGTGTAAGTTTGGGCTTATAATTTTACAGTTATCCCAGTGGAAAATGGCAATAATAATGTATACCTCAGTTAAGAAACACATTTCAATACTTAATCTGAACATATATGCCATCTCTATAATGATACAAGTAGAAAACAAAAGATTACCAAGTTACCTCCATACTTTTCTTCATAGATTTTTCCAGATTCTGGTTAAATGCCAGTTTAAGTTTTATTAATCTATTTAATATAGCTTGACACATCATTCAAGTTCCAAAAAGTTTTCTCCAATAATTCTAATAAAGAAATATGTTTTAAAGAGAATTAAAACTCACAATTTTCCTATTTGTATGCTATGACTTACACTTCTGTATAATTTAAAAAAAAGCAAGCATTTTCAAAGAGCTTCATCTAGACTACAAATGGACTGTTTGATGGTTACATATCTGTGAATTCAGGGATTACTTAGAATCCCTGAACCCAGTGGTTCTTCTAATCCATCCAGCACACAACTGCCACTGATAAACTATTAATCTTCTGTCTTGGTATAAAAATTATCACTTGAGTCAAATGACACTTCTTAACTTGCCTCATGGTTATCATTGACCAACTCTATTTTGATGTTCTGAAAATGCATTTCTTCTCTTTAAATTATTCCATCACTAAGTACACTTTATCACCTCTTTGTATGAAGTTGCTACATCAAATATCACAGTCTTTAGCTATCTTTATCAACAACAACCTTCCCGAAACTATTGGATTTCTTTTCACCTGTTGAAGACACACACACAAAATATAGCTTAGGCTTTTGCTGAGATATCTCTGTATGTTTTAGTTTGCCCAGTGTATTTTTTAAGGATTTCTCCAAATAGCAAAAGAAGCCTTTGATAGCATATGATTTTTTATTATTCTTTGGTTCCATAAAAAAAGCTGAATTACCTCCTCTCCCAAAAAAATAATTTTACCAAAAAATTCATCATATGTCACCTAAATGCTTACCTACCCTAAATACAATTTTAAAGTATGGTAGTTGCTGAGTTAACAAAGGCTGTTTTGGACTTGCTGCAACTAACTTAAATAAATACACCAACATTTTATCAAAATCTTAATCTATGTTTACTTGTTCCTTCTTGATAATCCCAACAACATGATTTACATTAGCAAGTACACTGACATAAGGTGGTTTGGAAATATCAGTATCTTTAATGCTGTATGACTTTATCCCATTTACTTCCTATTCATCGTCCTGTTTCTTAACCTTGCCATCTCCTGTCCAGTATTCTGAATTTTGTAACTATATAAAAATATGTTGTAGCTCAAGAGGAAAAAAAACAAATTTTACATCATTTATATCTTCTTTGCAGAGGAACAGGTTTTTTGGGAGGGAGAGGAAGATAGAAGGGAGCCTCTACTCCTGATAGAACAAATCTATGTCTTTTTAAAATTAAGGAATATCCTCAATATATCTGTGTAAATTGACCTTTATGGATTTGTTTATGCTTGGGTATCATAACCATGACTTGCTTGATATGTAGTAAGTATAGCCTAGACATAGGTCTGAATAGAACCTCTAGATCAACATCAGGTTCTTTCTGCTGGCAGACACAGCAGAAACACAGGTCTTGACATCAGAGCTGAAATAATTTGGGTTATAATCTACCAATCATCATTATATGGTCATTCTTCAATGTTTTATCTATGACAGAGCTAAGAGAATAAATCTTGGTTCTTGAAATTCCTTTGTTACAATGTTACATTGGACACATCACAAACTAAGAATCAGTTTCTGTAACTACAAAATTAGTTTGGATAGAAGTATTTTAGGAGCTCTGAGTAGCAGCTGAAAAAGGTATAAAATTACCTTGATAAAACAAGATTCACAAGTGCAATTGTGCTTTACTCAACCAGAGACTATGCCTCACTCTTGCTTGTGATATTTATTTACACTCCATTTAAGAAAAAAATCTTAGGGTGATTTATAAAAAAAGCATAAGCTACAAAAGGAGATATAAGATTGAAAGAGTAAGACTGGGAAGTGAAGATAGTGAAAGAATAAATGTAGAGCTTAAATTAGCACCCAGAATTATGTGCACATGACTTTATACATCAGTTATTTAGGCCATAAATATTCCTCTAATCTCTTCTATGTCAGACCAAAAAAGGGAAATAGGTTTGGTTGCAAGATTAATAATGTTCTTAAATTAAAAAAAAAAAAAATTGAAGACATATCAACTGTGCTGGTTACTAATATTTGACCAAAATTTTTTCTTTATAAAAAGGGTCTTTATAAAATATACATTATGAGATATTTCTGCTTAGTTGCAGTCATTCTCAGTGTCTTTTTGCATAGCTTCAAAACATTAACTTTTCCTGCAGGGGATCCTCAAGTATTTAAGTCACTGACTCTGACACCCTGTAATCAATGCTTTCTACAATGACTGCTGGAAGGGTAGATTGCCAGAATATTTTCTACTTCGACTAGCATTCTTTCTTGGCAACAGATTTATAATAATCCCACTTTAATTAAGTCATTAATCAAAGACTGAGTTGTAAAGGTCTGCTGTTTTCACAGTTCTGCAGCTATGCTGTCCGCTGATGGCAGCATATGCAAAGGCAGACCCATTTCTTCATAACAAAAATGTTTTGTTCTTTGGGATTTTTCCCTTCCTGAAGCTCTAGACTGACTTTAGGGACCTTTTTAAAAAAAAATGAAACTGTCTCCTTTAAAATAGAAAACTCTGAAAAAAAAGTGTCACCTTAATTGCTTGGTTAGTGTACCCCAATTATATTCATGTTTTATATTAATAAATTTGAACAGAGAAATCACAACTTTTTAGTGATATTGTGGTAAACTAGCTCTCTAGAAAAATACAAGAAACAAGAAATAATAAATATTGCTATCATGGTGAATTTCAAGATACTTTAATAACAGGATGCAACATTTTTGAAAACTTAGTAATTGACTCTTAGAAGCCAGAATTGACTTGATTTATATGTTATACTAATGGAATTATCAACAGTGCCTACTTTTCCTCCTCTCAAAAAAAGGCAGCATAAACATTATTTGAAAGTCCGAAAGAGTTCCCCCAACGATTGACAGTGGAAGGAAAATTCAAAGTGAACAGATACATTTTTGCACTCAGTGGAAAAGAGAAGGATGCCAGACAAGCAGAAAGACCCCCTTGTGCAACAGCTATACATATAAAATAAAATTATGTACCAAAAATTCATTTTCACATTTTTGTAAAATACAGTGGAGTGGGATTTATCACCAAATAGAAAGATAAGCCTAGATATTAGACAACAATGAAATCATTAGAAAGCCTATTGGACCTAGGTCTATACTTTGTACAGACAACACATGATCACTTACAAAATACTCAAAAGAAACAGAATATCATCTAATGTATTAGGTATATAACATGAAAGGTAGGGTTCATAGGGAAATTCGATGGTCAGCATAAAGGAGTGCATTTCAACACAGATAGGATTCAAGATACCATCAAATTACTATAGGAGAACGTTGGAGAAACTCTGAAAGACGTTGGCATAGGCAAACACTTCTTGGAAAAGACCTCAGAAGCAGAGACAATCAAAGCATAAACTGACAAATGGGATTACATCAAGCTAAGAAGCTTTGGCACTGCATAGGAAACACTTAACAAAACCAAGAGTTAACCAACAGAATGAGAAATAATATTTGCAAACTATGCAACAGATAAAAGATTAATATCCAGAATCTACAAAGAGCTCAAGAAATTCAACAACAACAAAATAAGTAATCCAGTTAGGAAATGGGCAGAGGACTTGAATAGGAATTTTTCAAAAGATGAAATTCAAATGCCATCAGACACATGAAAAAATTCTTAGGATCACTAGCCATCAGAGAAATGCAAATAAAAGCCACAATGAACTGTTACCTCATCCCAGGTAGAATGGCTCTCAAACAGAAAGGAAAAAACAACAGATTCTAGTAAGGATGTGAGGAGAAAGGCTCCATGATCCACTATTTGTGGGGATGCAAAATACTATAGCCATTGTGGAAGACTGTATTCCTCAGAAAACTGAAAGTAGATCCAACGTAGGATCCAGACATCCCACTCCTCAGAATTTACACAAATGAAATGAAATCCACATTTGAAAGAGTTATCTGTACCCCCATGCTTATAGTAGCTCAACTCACAAAAGCTAAGATATGAAAGCAACCCAGATACCCATCAACCAATGACTAGATAAAGAAAATAAGGTATATATACACTATGGAATATTACTTGGATGTAAAAAAAAATGAACTTCTGCCTTTTGCCACAAAATGGATGTAACTGGAGACCTTTATACTTAGTGAAATAAGCCAGTACCAAAAAGGGAAATACCATATGTTTTCCCTGATCTGTGGTGACTAAGGCAGTACAAAAAAATGTAACATATAATTATTTGCATTGCAATCTACATAAATTTATTCCTGTGCATAAATTGTTAGGAGAAAATAACTAGTGCCTGTAGCGGGTAAAGCCACCTCCTGCATTGCCAGCATCCCATATGGGCACCGGTTTGAGACTCGGCTGCTCCACTTCTGATCCAACTCTCTGCTATGGCCTGGGAAAGCAGCAGAAGATGGCCCAATCCTTGGGCCCCTGCACCCACGTGGGAGACCTGGAAGAAGCTCCTGGCTTCGGATCGACACAGTTGTAGCCATTACGGCCAATTGGGGAGTGAACCAGCAGATGGAAGTCCCCTCTCTTTATCACTCTCTCTCTCTCTCTGCCTCTACTTCTCTGTGTAACTCTGACTTTCAAATAAATAAATATATAAATCTTTAAAAAGTTGAAAAAAAGATGAAATAGCATAAAATCTAACTTAACCTAATTATTATTTTGTAACCACATAAGAAATATTTAGATGTTACATTGTCATTGGTTCTATTTCACAGAACGAAATTATGAATGAATAATTGACAAAAACACTATATGTGAGTGGAATGGTCATTATTCTCTTCAACTATTGTTTATAGCTCAGGTCTATATTCACACTAAATTAGGGTCTTTTTATTTTTTATTGTTAAACAACTTGGTGAAGTATTAAGCCTTTTTACTGCAATGAAGATTTAAAATATGTTACCTCAAATACTAAAAAGAAAGACAGTAGGAAAAGTAGAATGAAAGAGGGTTGGAGGGAGGGAGAAAGGGAATATTATTATGTTCCTGGACTTGTATCTACAAATCATACTGAAACTGTTAAAAATGGATTGCAATGAAAAAAGGAAAATTTATGTTAACAGTGAACATACTAATGAGCCTTTCCAGTTTTACACCTGAGGTCTATTTCTCCATGCTATTTCCCCACTTGTTTTTCTTATTTAAGTTCGTACCACTTATTCCTGTATGGTAGATTTCTACTCTATTTCATCTTTCAATACTTTTAGGACTTGTATAGTCTTCCTAGATCCTCTCATTCATTTTGATACCTTAAAAAAGCAGCAGATTGAAACAAATTTCAAAGAAACTAATTAACCTTATGGACATCATATTTGCTCAGAGTCATTCACCTAACAACCCAACAGAGAAGATGCATAGCATAGTGATTAAGCGTAGGTTTGACCTACACCACATGGATCCAAATTCTGGCTATGCTATTATCTAGCTAAATCCTTTATGCATAAAGTACCTATGAGAATAGCACTTATCTTATGGTTATTATGGGGATTAATTCAGTTAATTTTTGTAAACCTTTATATCAACCCTGTTATGTTGGAGACACATACAAATCAAAGAAAGAAGAGTATGTGGAAGAAAATTGATTTAAAGAAGGGAAAAGATAGACATAGGAAAAATCTCATGTAGGTAAGTGGAAATGAAAATCTGATGGATGGATTGGTGATGACATGTGCATAATATTATTTCCCCTCTATTCCTCATTTTTGCCCCACATCTTTGAACGATGCAACAAGATAGGACACAGCAGTTTTTAATCAGTGTCTTTGAGATATTGGGTTCACTTCATAAAGGGCTCTTGGCCAGTGTTAGCCAGGCCCATAGCATCACTTTTGGTATTGGCACTGAGGGATCCTTGGTGGTCCACTCTCAAACTCTTATTCAAATGTTCTCACATTTGAGTGCAAAAATCTGGAGGTTAGAAAGTGCAGGATCTGGACCTTGAGTTAGATCACTATGGCAATGATAGAGTTTTTAAAGTGTGTGTTTTATTTATTCAATATTGATGATTTCTCCTAAGAACTAGATAATACATTTGGCATGTGAGATATAATTCTAACTGAAAAAGTAAAATATTCATGGAGTTTATACTCTCCTCCAGTATAAATATTTTGAACAAAGAGGCCAATCGGATATTTTCTTAACAGTGTAAAATAAATCCTCTCTTTGGACTTCCTTATAGGTTTAGGTTACTAATCAGATGACATACAAAAGGCTCTTTGAAAGTTGTGAGGCAGTAGGTCACCTGTTGTAAATGAAGACAAATAGAACACAAACACATTTTCTTGTATTTTTCTGAGGTGACTTTTATGATTACAAATGTCAATTCTAATCTGTCTTCAAATCAACTGTCATATATTGCACATCAAATGAGGATAGACATAAGAGGATACTACAAACAGTTCAACGAAAATGGAAATAATTTAATTTCAGTGAAAAACAATTTTGAAATCCTGCGATAGTTTTCTTATAATATGCATTTTACACAAACTGTTTGACATTCCCTTGTATATGTAGACATGCCTGGAATTGTCCTAGTTTATGCCAATCACTGTTAGTAATTATGTACAATTATTAATTTCACTCTAAGTAAACTCATTTCAATGACATATAAATCATGTAGTCACTCTACCAATTAACATTTGTTCTTTAAGTTGCCCAGGAACTTCAAATTCAGTATATTCTCAAGAGAAAATGTTTCCTCCCTTCCCAAATCCTATCAAGCTCATTTTTTCTCATCTGCCTTTTAATTACTTAACTGTTTCTACACTCTTTTACAGCATTCCACTCTTCTTGTTCTACATTTTCTTCACTCTCAGTGCCAACAACAGGCACCTTGCCCTGTTTGTCTTTCTTCAAAAGTACCCCTAAAAGAGTCATTTTCATCTATTGCCACAGCAACATACCTAGCCTTAGCTCCGAAATCATCTGACCAAGAGTACTCCAATGGATTTCCAAATTTCTATATATAAATACAGCATTTAACATCATTTAAAAAGTCTTTCTCCAAGTCCTTATGTGTTTTCTCATTGCTTAAAGACTGTAATAAAATATCATTAAACAACTTCTGAGACAGAGCTCTCTAGATGTGTCTGCCATGTTAATATACAGGCTGGATTCCTCTAATAAGACCACAAACTAACCTCTTGGGGAGGCTAAGAAATGAGAATAGTTGGGAGATTTCATCAGAGTCTTTAATTGGGTAATAAGAATTTCTAATAATTAGAAAAATCATTACATTAGAAATTGCAAGACTCAGTATTCATTGTGAATTGGAATTTCTCATGCCTAGAATGATGCAGAGAAGCAGCAAAATTTCATATTTCATGTAAGCCACAGATCTCTGTAGGCCAGGATCATGAATATCTTAGTGGTACTAAATTGATAATGTAATGATCAAAGCATCTTTCACTTTCATCTTTGCATTTGGCAAAATTCAAACATCTCAGCTGCTTCTGTGTGAACAGTCAACAAGGGCCACCAAGGTGAGACAGACTGTGTCCTGCAAGGAAGATTAATATACATACGTGATAAGCATTTAAAAGAGACCTCCTGAGCCAGTGTTGTGGTGCAGTGGGTTACAAAGCAGCTTGTGATGCCTGCATCCTATGCTGGAATGATGGTTTCTGTCCCTGGTTGCTGTGCTTCCAATTCGGGTTCCTAATAATGTGTCTGGGAAAACAATGGATGTTGACCCAAGTTTGTGGGCTGCCACCATCCATGTGGGAGATCTGTATGGAGTTCCTGACTTCAACCACCTCCAGTCCAGGCTCTTACAGCTATTTAGGTAGTGACCCAGGTGATATAAGATCTCTTTCTCTGTCCCTCTATTTCTCTCTCTCTCTCTCTCTCTGCCTTTGTTTCTCTCTCTCCTCCCTTGTGCTTAATGCTGTTTTTCAAATAAATAAGTCATTTTAAAAATTTTTGTTTAATGAATGCATTTTTGCATAGATACAACTTTAGAAATATAGTGGTTCTTTCCCCCACACATCCCTCGGCTCCCATCCCACCTCCCATCCCCTCTCCCATCTCCTTCTTCATTATGGTTCATTTTTAGTATGACTTTATATACAGAGGTCCAACTCTATGCTAATCATAGACTTCATAGACAATTTGCACCCATGCCATTTTTAAAAATGCAGCCATCTCAGTCAAAGGCTTTGAAATTCACATGACATATAAGAGGAAGGATGTGGTTTCTAGCAAGAGGGGTAAATGAAAAGTCTTCCCAGTCCCTGTCTTTCTCAGTCCAACTTCCCCTGCATTCCAAAGACCAACCCTTACCATGTACTTCCTAAGCCATGGAACATCAAAATAACTTAGCAGCTATGTCAGCTTCCTGACACAAGTACGATGTACATTTCCATTGGGAAAAAGAAATAGTGCCTAAATCCAACCAGTAAGAGGCCTCTTGGACAATTCAGTATGTTAACATGTAGAAATGTAAAATTTTTATCATTGTTTTCCATGCCTTGACAGTAAATACTCATAAAGAATCAGAGGAGATACCTCTGTTCAGTCCCTGCTCATGCAAAGAGGCAATCCCTGGGGCCAGTGCTGTGGCTTAGCAGGTAAAGCTGCCACCTGTGACACTAGATCCCAAATGGGCTCCAGTTCAAGCCCTGGCTGCTCAACTTTCAATCAAGCTCCCTGTTAATGCACCTGGGAAAACAACAGAAGACGGTCCAAGTGTTTGGACCCCTGAACCCATGTCAGACCTGGAACAATCTCCAGGCTCCTGGCTTTGGGATGGCCCAGCATCTGCTGTTGGGTCACTTGGTGAGTTAACCAGCAGGTGGGGGCGGATCTCTCTGTCTGTCTGTCACTCTCTTTAACTCTGCCTTTCAAAAAAAAAAAGGGGGGGGGGTAATCTCTGTCCTCAGCCATGCGGTTTAATAAGAATAGAAAATCCCAAAGGATGAAGAAAATAATAACTTTTTAAATAAATATTTATTTATTTGAGAGGCAAAGTTATAGACATAGAGAGGGAGAGAGAGGTCTTCCATCCACTGGGTCACTCCCCAAATGGCCACAACGAGCAGAGCTAGGCCAAGCCCAATCCAGTAGCCAAGAGATTCTTTTGGGTTTCCCACATGGGTACAGAGGCCCAAGTACATGGGTCATCTTCCACTGCTTTCCCCAGACCATAAGCAGGGAGCTGGGTTGGAAGAGGAATAGCCGGGACATGAACCAGTACCCATATGGGATGCTGGCACTGCAGGCAGACGTAACCTACCATGTGCGCCACAGCACTGGCCCCAGAAAATGACGACTTTGTTTAAAAATTTTGTGGCTCCCCAAGTCTTCACATACTATTTCTCAGTGCAGTAGCACCACCTGCCTGACACAATTCCAAGTATATCATTATACTCTCTTATAACAGACCATCTAAACCATACAGGCTTTGTGATTTTCTGTTTAATGTTTCCATTCAGACTTGATGGCTATAATAGACAGAACTGTCCAGAGATACAGAACCAGTTAAATATGTATATTGATGGATTAGAGAGGATTTACAAGGAAATTGGTCACTCAATTATGATGGCTGATAAGTTCCAGGATGGCTTGTATGCAGGTTGGGAACTGTGGCATATCTGAAGCAAGGCTCAGTTCAAGTTCAGGATGTATGTTTGAGGTGGACACCCCACGAATCAAGGAGACATTGGTTTAAGTCTCAGACTCATGGCCACACAGCCTGAGCTTCAGATATGCAAACCTGGAGACAAGTGCGTTACAGGTCTCACAGAGGATAGCTTTTCCTCAGCCCATTCATTCAGACTTCTTTTTGGAAATACTCTTACAGACCCACTCAAAATAATGATTTACACAGTGATCCAAAATGGTTTCTAAAATTTACCATCACAATGACTATTGGTAAAGAACAGATCAATATCTCTTGGTAGTCAAATGAAAATACTGTCTTGAACCAATATGACCTAGTACCATCTTGATTTACACTAAGAAATGACAACTGCCTTGAAGGAATTATCCCTGAAACCCAACAGCAGCCATTGCAGTTCAAATTCTTTCAGCTTTGCAGAACTAAAAATTGATATGGTCATTCAGTTCAGTGGGCAGAACTACAGTGCCTTCTCATATCTTGGCCAATACTCCCCTTAACAAGAATTGCTATATTTTTACTGACTCTTGGATGAGAAAATTATAGGCAACAAGATGAAAGACATTCCTATTTGGGGCCACTCATTGTACAAACAGTTGCACTGCAGATTGTATTGTCTGGCTAAATAACATAAGATACCATGGTATGGTTCCATTTTCTGATGAGCTATAATCCTGATGGAGAATCCACTGCTGCATGTCACACTTGACTTCTGTCCAAAATTGTTCCATATATCTTGCCATAAAGGAGGTAACGACACGATGACCTTGAAATTCCTCACAGATTTATTACATCATTTAGCCCCTGATCAGGACTATAAATGCTATCTCCCCACTATTGACCTTTTGGGGTCACAGTGCTGCTGTTCCAGCCTGGCTTATCTATTACAGACAGAGCTTTGTGTCCCCTGGAACTCATCTGCATTGATGTTCTTGCTTCCTGAACCATTCCTAAGCTGACAATATTGCATTGTTTCATTTTTATTGTGTTTCGTTTTTCACAAGAACTATCCAACACTGGCAAAATATTCAGGGTATTGGATGAGAAGTATGTGTTATCACCCACAGATATCTGGAATTGGTGAACGCTGGAAAGATATCATTAAAAGTCAACAGAAAAAATATTTCTAATTCTACCTATCTCATCTCCTCATGGTTCATAAACAGTAAGACAGCTTGTTTACTATATGCAGCTGTTTCCTCCAAGGAAGGGTCTTCTGGTGTAAGCCACATCTCAAAGTAATGAATAAAACAAAAAGAAGTGGAGGGCTACTTAATTCAATTTAAAATTTAGAATGGTGCCTTAACTGTAAGGTTGCCACAAAACACACCAAACACTGGTGTTAAGGGGGAACTTTGACCAGCTGGAAGGAACGGACTAAGAGAAAAGGGGGAGGGATTTGAGAGAAAGGATGAAGAAGGAAGAGAAAGAGAGAGAAAGAGAATGAGCGATGGACAGAGAGGGCACGAGTGCGGGAAGCAGGTCCGGTTATACCTTTGCCAAGGGGGCAGGAAAATAGGACCAGTGAATCCCTTCGGGTGGGAGTAGAGATGATACCTGTGGTTGGGCCATCTGGTCCCCTGGCTTCCAGCAATGGTGGCAGGGGCTATAACCTAGGATGGTGTCTGGGATGTATATCATGCCACAGACAAAACCACACCATTTTATTTAACTTTGACAATTCTCAGATTTGATGTTTCTTTCTGTCCTCTGAATTGCAACTTCAAGACAACCTGTTTTAATACCTTGGATGGCAGTACTACCAAAAGAAGACTGAAAGACTAGAATGTAATTTCAAATAATTTGCATAAGTTAAAATGCCCTTGTCCCTCTTACCACTGATTCTTCTAGATTAAAAATTTAGGTTCATGGTGGGACATTTGGCATAGCAGTTAAGACACTATAGGGGATATCCACATCATTTATAAGATTGCCTGGTTCAAGTTCTGGTTCTTTTACCATCAATCTAATTCCCTGCTGTTGTGTACCCTGGGAGGTAGCAAGAGATGGCTCCAGTATCTGAAACCATTCACCCACATGGGAGACTCAAAATGAGTTCCAGACTCCTGATTTTGGTCTGACTAACCCAAGTAAGATGCAGGCATTTGGAAAGTGAACAAAGAGAAACAAGATTTCTTTCCTCTCTCCCCTCTGTTGCATATGTGTATTTTTCAAATGAAATGAAAATAAATAAATGAAATTTTCAAAGAGGTCTTGGGCCAAATAGGAGATGATTAGACAAAAGATGAAATGGTCACTATTAAAATGGAACACATCAATTTTTGCTAGTGGAAGAACAGCAATCATGGTACCTGTGGTTAGAATCTTGGAGTTAAAAGGAACAGGTGATAACAATGTCTAAATCACATTGCAGCTGCATCTAGCAATCTGAATCTGGTAATCTCCCTTCCTGCCATTAAAAAAATTGCGTATGAATGAGGCCCACCCTCAATTAGTCTGCTTTTGCTGAAACTGTGCATGATAATAATCTAAAACTTCCTGATGAAACCAGCTATTTTTCCTTATGAAACCAATATGATGGTGGTCAGAATCAAGGTTTACAAAAAGAGTTACCTAGGTCCATCTGTATTACATGTTTCTACATGGACATCAGTCACAGGATCTCTCCATTACATTTAGATTTCATTTTGGACCTTATGTTGACCCACTGAATATTGCCATTGGGTCAGATTGAATTCCTTGCACAAGTCATGGTACAGAATAACCTGGCCTTAGACTATGTCTGGACTATCTACAATGAAACTTCCTGGTCCCCTCTAGGACCTACTCACAGTTGGCTAAATTTAGAATGCTAGAGAACATCATTGTAAGCAAAACTAAAGGTTGGCATCATTATGATACTTGGAATGCAGTTGATGCAAGCCTTAATTAATTGCTATATATCATATTTAGTCCTAGCCTCTATCAGTCAGATTAATTAAAATGGTAGAGGGGTGGCATACTCCTATGAAGTTTTATTTCAGTAAAGAATTATTTGACATAGGATTTCATTTTTGGGAAAGTAAATCCATCAAAGTTTATGAGCTTCCCTCATAGTTGCTCACTCCAAACTACCTTTCCAAATGGCTTTTGTGAAGAGAAGTCAGGCCCTGTATTCCACTATCTAGTCTTTAAGTTTTTGTTTTTAAATACCAGAGTGCTTCCAGTGAGGCACTTTCCTGTAAAGCTTTTGCCAACTGCCTAGAGGGCAGATAGACGATAAGGTTCAGATGGCAAATTCCTAGCACCTACTGACAATGAAACAACACAGTGACTTCCCTCTCTTTAGGAAACTAAGGTCATACTTAATCCAACATGATCTGGTCTTCACGACTGGAGGGGATGTATTCATTGAATGCACTATTGCAGCACTATGGGACATATATTTGGTATACATTTAACATGTCTGCTCTTGTACTATGGTTGTATATTCCTATAATTTTATACAGTTATTGCAGAATTTTTTCATAATGTACATATCCTATGAACTTTTTAAGATCCCGCATAGGCATGGATTTCAAAATTACTTTGGACCTAAAGTACTCATCTTTTATTTGAATTCTCTATGAACTTTTACAAATATCCTTAATTTTTTTTTAATCAGCCAATCCTGAATTATAGTGATTCCTTTGGTGACATGGTTAGCAAGGCATCATCATGAATCCTAACTTTATTCTTTATTTTTGTAATTTTAAAATTTTCAGTTAATTTGAATGTCAGAGACAGAGAGACCTTCCATCCACTGGTTTACCCCAAAATGTCCACAATAGCCAGGACTGCACCAGGCTGAAGCATGGAGCCAAGAACTCAATCCAGAGTCTCTCCATGGTGGCAAGGAACCAAGTGCTTAAGCCATTATCTGCAGCCTTCCAGATGTACATTAACAGGAAACTAGATGGCATGTAGAGGATCTAGTATTCAAATCAGATCCTAAACTGGTGTTGTCAACTGCTCTAACCATTGGCCAATCTTTATATTGCTTCTTTTTAAGATTTATTTATTCATTTGTAAGAATCACAGAGAAGAGGCAAAGACAGAGTTCTTCCATCCATTGGTCAACTCCCTAAATGGCTACAACAGTCAGGACTGGGCCAGGCTACAGCCAGGAGCTTCATCCATGTCCCCCAGGTGAGAGCAAGCTGCAAGCAAAGGACTTAGGTAATTTTCTGATACTTTATCATGTGTATTAGCAGGGAGCTGGATCAGAAGTGGAGCAGCCAGGGTTTGAACTGGCACCAATATGCATGCCAGTGCTGTAGGCAGTAGCTTTACCCACTATGCCACAGTGCTGGCTTCTGTATTTTTGTTTTGAGTATCATTTGCTGTGTGGACAGTACTAAAAAAGCCATAAATGAAGTACAATTACTACCAATTCATTTTTCATCCTAGTAATTATCATTTGTTTTGGAGCTGATGGTTTTCTACTTAGGCTTGCAGTTTCATTATTTGCCTTTATTTACTGTCTTTCCACATTTCTATAAGGTTATATTGCTTTTGATAGCTAGAAAAGAAGAATTTAAATATTTTTAAAAAGTGACCATTTAACAGGGCATGACCTGATGGCAGAGTAGAGACTATGCTTAGTGCTCAAGCCCAGAAGAAGATAGTTTTAAAAATGTGGAGAGAGCATAGTCTCAGGGAAGAGGTAGGGAGAAAATAGCAGAGGAAAATCTACCAAAATTAGAGGGACACAGTAGACCTACCTGGAGGGTGTGTGTGCCTGTGGCTTGGGACTCCAGTAGTCGAGAGCCTACACACCAGCATTGGAAAGTGAGGCGAGACCAGACTGCAGAAACCAAGCCACTGGTGAAAAAGCTGCTGCAGGAAGAGCATAGAGGGAACCTGGCTTGGAGCCTCATGTGGCATAGTGTGCCAGGCAAACTATAGGAGCAAAACAATCAAACAAAAAGGACAGGGTGGACATGTTTCACTCTTCCCGATTACTTTACTATGGCATCCTGTTACAAGCCAATAGAGCTGGTGCCATTTTGGACATATGTAACAGCTGCGCCAGCTCGTGTCTTTGCCCAGCAACCAGCTGAGTGGAGACTCCTGACTCTGGTGGGGAGAGCTAATAGGGGGCTAGGAGCTTGTGAATGTGAGAGGCTTCTGCACTGGGACTGTGAAAAGAACTGAAGGTGTGTGGGAGGAATCATGGTTTGACTGGGACTTTGAGCATTCTCAGTGGGAAACTCCATATGCTCAGGGTTTCCTGGTTACCTGATGAGAGACATTGCTGGGGAAACTGAACTTACAATGAAGCCTACACAGATCCTTTGTGTGATTTTGGGACAGAGTGGATGAATATCATATCCACTGGGCTAGCGCTCAGGCACTGGTCTCCTTGGAAGAGAGGAGCTCAGCTGGGCAGATTATTTTCCCTTCTGATTCTAAAAAAAGAGAGAGAGAAGATTGACCATTCCAAACCTGGGTGTGTCACCTTAGGCATTCCCTTAATCCTGGAGAATTGAACAGAGTTCTCTGGCCACACCTACTATAAGCCTCTACATATTCAGTGAAAGCAGACACACCACTTATCTACAAAGATAAAAGCCACCACAGCAAAAAAAATAAATAAACAAATAAATAAATAATAAAATAAAGGGAAGAAAGCAACGAGTATCACCACAAATGCCAAACAACAAATGCACCAATTCAAGAAGCAAGAATAAGGGAGACACATAATTCCCCTAAAAGAACATAATAATTCAATATTAGATTGTGAAGATGATGAGTTGGAAGAAATAGAATTAAAAAAATTGATCATAAAATTATATAGAAGTAATCAGAAGCAAATGCACAACTACTGAAATCTGTACAGGACTTGAAAGAAAATTCCTCCCATTGAAATTGAGATCTTTAAAAGAAATAAAAATGAAATGAAGAATTGAGTGGAACAAGTAAAAAAAAAAACACACAGTGGAAAGCCTTAACAACAGAATCAGTGAAACAGAAGAGAGAATATTGGACTTGGAAGACAAGGTACAAGAAATTTTACAGACAGACCAAAACCAAGAAGAGGAAATTAGAAAACTAAAAAACACTATTGGGAATCAAAGGATACTATCAAATGACCCAACACATGGGTTCTAGGAGTTGCTGAAGGCATGGAAAATGAGAAAGGATGAGAGGCTTGTTTAGTAAAATAAAAGAAAACCTCCCTAGTTTGGAGGAAAAAAGGGGCATCCAAGCACAGGAAGCACATAGAACTCTTAATAGACATGACCAGAAAAGACCCTCACCACGACACATTGTAATTAAATTCACCACATTAAAACATAAAGAGAAGATTTTAAATGTGCACAAGAGAAATGCCAGATAACTTTCAGAGGATCCCAATTAGACTTGCAGCAGACTTGTCACCAGAAACCCTATAGGCAAGGAGAAAATGTCAAGATATATCCCAAATCTTAAGAGAAAAGAACTCATCCCAGAATATTCTACCCTGAAAAGCTTTCATTTATGAACAAAGGTGAAATGAAGACCTTTCATAACAAGCAGAAATTGAAAGAATTCGTCACCATCCATCCATTCCTACAAAAGATACTTAAGGATGTGCTACACAGAAACATGGTCATCACTATGAAAGAAGGTAAAGAAAGAAAATCTTTCAGTAAAATGTCAAAGGAAATTCAAAGTAAAATATATGAATAATTTTGGAAAAATGGGAAGGCAAAGTCATTACTTATCAATAGTGACCTTGAATGTAAATGGCCTAAACTCCCCAGTTAAAAGAAACAGAATGCCTTTTTTTTTTTATCAGTTAGTATTAGCACACATTAATCTTGTTTGTGTGATTTCTTTGACTCTTAGGCCTCTCAGTGTGATCAGTTGTGAACTGAAATTGATCACCTGGGCTGGTGAGATGGCATTGGTACATGCCACCTTGATGGGATTGTATCGGAATCCCCTGGAACTTTTCTAACTTCATCATTTGGGGCAAATCCAATTGAGCATGTCCCCTATTATACATCTCCTCCCTCTCCTTTTCTCATTCTTATATTTAACCGGGATCACTTTTCCATAGCCTCGGCAACTCATGGCTAGAGCCTAGGGAGATTACTGATGCCATAAACAAGAGTGTTAAATTGTTAAATCAACATCAAGAGTCACTGTGTACTTACGTCCCATGTGGGATCTGTCCTTAATAGGTTGTCAAAGGTGAAGTAATGATATAGCTAGTACTGAAACAGTATTTTTACACTTTGTGGTTATGTGTGGGTGCAAACTGATGAAATCTTTACTTAGTATATACTGAAGCGATCTTCTGTATATAAAGATAATTGAAAATGAAAAAAAAAAAACCTTGGTTTTAAATTGGAAATTACATAGAAAAATAATCTTTTAAAAAAAAATCTTGCAGAATCTCAGTCATTAATATGATGTACACTGTTATTTAATGCTATAACTAGTACTCCAACAGTATTTTTTCACTTTGTGTTGCTATGGGAGGACAAACTGTTGAAATATATATATATATATATATATATATATATATATATATATATATATATACACTAAACTGATTTTCTATATATAAAGAGAATTGAAAATGAATCTTGATGGGAATGGAAGGGGAGAGCGAGTGGGAAAGGGGAGGGTTGCAGGTGGGGGGGGGAAGTTGTGAGTGGGGAAGCCTTTGTAATCCATAAGCTGTACTTTGGAAGTTTATATTCACTAAATTAAAAAAAAAAAGAAAAAAGAAACAGAATGCCTGAATGGATCAAATAACAAATCTCATCTATTTGCTGCCTACAAGAAATATATCTCACCAACAAAGATACACACAGACAGAAAGTGAAAGGATGGAAAAAGATATGTCAACATAAACTGAAAAAGAGCTGTTGTGGCCATCCTAATAGCAGACAAAATAGAATTTAACACAAAAACTGTTGAAAGAGACAAAGAAGGGCATTATATAATGATTAAGGAATCAATTCAACAGGATGATGTAACCATTATAAACTTATATGTACCTAATCCAGGGCACCTGGCTATTTAAAAGAAATGTTAAGGGATTTAAAGTGAGACTTAGACTCCAATACAATAGTAATGGGAGACTTCAATACTCCACTTTCAACAATGGACAGATCAGCTGACAGAAAATATACAAGGAAACTGCATATTTAATTGATAGTAAACACCAAACGGACCTAACAAATATCTATAGAACTTTTCATCCTACAATAGCTGAATGCACATTCTTCTCAGCAGTGTATGGAACCTTCTCTAGGGTTGACCACATACTAGGCCATAAAGCAAGTCTCAGCAAATTCAAAAAAATCTAAATCATATCCTGCATCTTTTCAGACCACAATGGAATGACTCTGGAAGTCATCAATTCAGAAATCTCCAGAGTATAGGCAAACACATGTTACATGCTACTGAATGAACAGTGGGTCAAAAGAGAAATCAAAAACTTTCTAGAAGCAAATGAAGATGACAACACAACATATCACAATTCATAGGATACAGTAAAAGCAATGTTAAGAGGAAAGTTTATAGCATTAGGTGCCTACATCAAGAAATTGGAAAAGCACCAAGTGAAAAACCCAAGGGACCCTTACTCCAGTGTTTGGTGTGCTTTGTGACAAGTGTGGCTAAGAGCTAACTGCAGATCTTTTGCTTCTGTACACATTAGCTTTGCTTGCTAATGCCTAAGGATAAATCTTGTAACATTTTAGAAACTGGGGTTTGAAAAGCCTGCTCATGGGAACAAGCGCCAGATGTCCCTTCCCCCAAGATTAGCTAACACACTCTAAGTTTCGAGTTCCCAAGAGTTTTGGTTCTCCAAATGTTTCGGTTTCCCCCAGAAAAGAAACTAATTGTAACTCCTGCCCTGGGCAGCCTCTCCCCATCTAAAGGACCCAATGAGTACTCATGGCAACTTTTAAACTAGCCAGTCAAGCTGAAGTCCGCGAAATATGTTAATCTTGTGGTTTTTGCCTTTAAAAGTTGCTTGTAACTGTGGCCCGGGGCTTCTCTTCGCCTCAAGCGACAGGGAGCCCGTTTGCGCAAACACCTAATAAAAATCCTCTCGCTTTTGCATCTACCGGTCTGGAGTTTGGGTCTTTGGGCGACCACCTGAGCGCATTGGATTCCCAAACTTGGGGTCCTTCACAAGTAAATGAGCTATGAATGCATCTCAAGGACCTAGAAAAACAACAGAAAACCAAACCCAAAACTAGTAGGAGAAAAGGAATAATTAAAATTAGACAAGAAATCAAACAAAATTGAATGCAAAAAAATGCAAAAGATCAGCAGAGTTGTTTTTTTGAAAAAATAAACAAAATTGACACATTATTGGCCCAACTATCCAAAAAAAAAAAAGAGAGAGAGAGAAGACACAATTCAATAAAATTAGAGATGAAAAAAGGAATGTAACAGCAGATACCACAGAAATAAAAATAATCATCAGAAATTAATACAAAGAGCTGTATACCAACAAGCTGGGAATCCTAGAAGAAACTGATAGATTTCTGGACATATACAACCTACCTAAATTGATCCATGAAGACAGAGAAAACCTAAACAGACCCAAAACCAAGATGGAAATTCAATCAGTAATAAAGGATCTCCTAGCAAAGAAAAGACCAGGACCTGATTGATGACTTCACTGCAGAATTCTGTCAGACATTTACAAGAACTAACTCCAAATTTCTCAAGTTATTCAGAACAATTAAAAGAGAGGGAGTCCCCTAAAATTCTTTCTAGGAAGCCAGTATTACCTTAATTCCTAAATCTGAAAAAGATACAACAAAGCAAGAGAATTACAGCCCAATTCCTCTGATGAATATAGACACAAAAATCCTCAACAAAAATTCTAGCCAATTGAATCCACCCAGACCAAGTGGGATTTATCCCTGGTATACAAGGATGGTTCAACATTTGCAACTCAATCAATGGGATATACCACATTAAAAAAGAAAAAAACTGCAGAAGAAAAACCATATGATTATCTCAATAGATGCTGAGAAAGCATTTGATAAAATACAACCCCTTCATGATGAAAACTCTAAGCAAATTGGATATGGAAGGAACACTCCTCAACAAAATCAAGGTACTTTATGACAAACCCACAGCCAGTATCATATCGAATGGGGAAAAGTTGGAAGCATTCCCACTGAGATCTGGTACAAAACAGGGATGCCCACTCTCACCACTGGTATTTAAAATAATCCTAGAAATTTTAACAAGAGCAATCAAGCAAGAAAAAGAAATCAAAGTGATACAAATTGAGAAGGAGGAAGTCACAACATCCCTATTTGCAGATGACATGATTCTATATATAGGGGATCCAAAAAACTCCCCTAAAAGACTATTGGAACTTATAGAATAGTTTGGTAAAGTAGCAGCATATAAAATCAATACAAAAAATCAATAGCCTTTGTATATATAGAGAATGCCATGGCTGAAAAAGAACTTCTAAGATCAATCTTATTCACAAAAGCTACGAAAATATCAAATATCTTGGGATAAATTTAACCAGGGATATCAAAGTTCTCTATGATGAGAATTACAAAACATTAAAGAAAGAAATAAAAGAGAGAATAAAATGGAAAAACTTTCCATGATCATGGTTTGGAAGAATCAGTATCAACAAAATGTCCATTCTTCTAAAAGCAATTTATAGATATAATACAATTCCAATCAAATTATCAAAGACTTTGTTCTCAGATCTAGAAAAAATGTTGCTGAAATTCATATGGAGGCAAAGGAGCCCACGAATAGCTAAAGCAATCTTATATAATAAAAACAAAGCCGGAGGCATCATGATACCAGATTTCAAGACATACAACAAGGCAGTTATTGGCCAGCGCTGCAGCTCACTGGGCTAATCCTCCGCCTTGCGGCGCCAGCACACCGGGTTCTAGTCCAGATCAGGGTGCCGGATTCTGTCCCGGTTGCTCCTCTTCCAGTCTAGCTCTCTGCTGTGGCCTGGGAGTGCAGTGGAGGATGGCCCAGGCCCTTGGGCCCTGCACCTGCATGGGACACCAGGAGAAGTGCCTGGCTCATGGCTTCAGATTTATTTAAAAAAAAAAAAGACATACAACAAGGCAGTTATAATCAAAACAGCCTGGTACTGGTACAAAAATAGGTAGAAAGATGAAGAGAACACAATAGAAACACCAGAAATTAATCCAAACATCTACAACCAAGTTATATTTGATCAAGGAGCTAAAACGAATCCCTGGAGCAAGAACAGTCCCTTCAACACATAGTGCTGGGAAAACTGGATTTCCACATGCAGAAGTATGAAGCAAGTCCCCTACCTTACAACTTACACAAAAATCCACTCAACATGAATTAAAGATCTAAATCTACCACCTGACCTCATCAAATTATTAGAGAACATTTGTGAAAACCTGCAAGACATTGGCAGAGGACAAGAGTTCTTGGAAAAGACCCCAGAGGCACAGGCAGTTAAAGAAAAAATTTAGAATTTTTTGTATGGCAAAAGAAACAGTCAGGAAAGTGAAGAGGCAACTGACAGAATGGGAGAAATTATTTGCAAACTATGTAACTGATGATGAATTAATAACCAGAATCTATAAAGAGATCAAGAAATTCCATAACAACAAAATAAACAACCCAGCTGAGATGTACCAACAGACATTTTTTTTAAAAGAGGAAATTTAAATGGCCAACAGACACATGAAAAAATGTTCAGGATCACTAGCTGTCAGGGAAATACAAATCAAAACCTCAGGGAGGATTCACCTTACTCCAGTTAGAATGGTTTTCATACAGAAATCAACAAACAACAAACGCTGGCAAGGATGTAGGGAAAAAGGTACCCTAATCCACTGTTGATGGGAATGCAAACTGGTAAAGCCACTATGGAAAACAATTTGGAGATACCTCAGAAATCTGAATATAGCCCTACCATATGACCCAGCCATCCCATGTCTCAGAATTTACCCAAGGGAAATGAAATCAGCAAATAAAAGAATTATCTGTACCTTCATTCACAACAGCTATGACATGGAATCAACCTAAATGCCTGTCAACTGAAGACTGGATAAAAAAAATTATGGGATATATATACTCTATGGAATACTACACAGTGGTTAAAAAAATCTGAAATCCTGTCATTTGCAACACAATGGATTAATCTGGTAAACATCATACTTAGTGAAATACGCCAGTCCTAAAGGGACAAACACCCTATGTTCTCCTGGATTTGTGACAACAGAGCACCTAAAAGGAAACCTGTAGAAGTGAAATTGACACTATGAGAAGCAAAGACTTGAAGAGCACTCATCTTGACTGTCTAAGAACAGTTTATTAGTTTTTTATTATTTTTTCTACTTAATACCATTGATTGAACTCTTTACTTAACATAGAATTATTCATAAGTATATAAATCCAATTAAAAATAGATCCCAGTAAAAAATCAGAGTAGGAGTAAGAGAAGTAGGAGCTGTACAATTTGGCACACATTCCCATGAACTTACCCTTAAAAGGTAAAGCTAAAAACTTGCCATAGGACTCCAAATCCCATTTAGCTAGCTGGTACTAGTGCAATCTTACATGCTAAAGTGATCATATTAAGTGTGTAATTGATCATATAGATAGGATTAAGTGTCAAAGTGATCACATAAATAAGACCAAATGTCTGGTAATAACAATAGATAGAATTCAAAAGGAGAGAATGTTCCAACAGGGGAAGCAGTCCACACAGCAGACTCATAGAATGACAAAAGCCCTAAACAGCACTCAGAATCAGTCCTTAAGGCATTTGGATCTGACTGAAAAGCCCATGAGAGCATTTCAGGCCTGAAAAGCCAAGACACTGGCAAATAATGATCTACATGAAGGATCTCTGTGAGCAAGACCGCAGTGGAAAGAAGGGGCCACTAAAGAAGGATGTACTTTTCTCAGAAAGGAGGAGAGAACTTCCACTTTGCTTATGGTCCTGTCTAAAAACCAACAGAGTTTGTGAACTCACAATGCTTCCATAGCCTTGGCAGCTCGTGTCAAGAGCCTCGAGTGATCATTGACTGCATACATAAGTGTGTCAATTGTTAAACCAACAGCAGGAGTCACTGTGCACTTATCCCCCATGTAGGACCTCTGTTCTTAAGGAGTTGTACTATGAAAATTAACTATAAAACTTTTTTTTTTTCTTTTGACAGGCAGAGTGGATAGTGAGAGAGAGAGAGACAGAGAGAAAGGTCTTCCTTTTTGCTGTTGGTTCACCCTCCAATGGCTGCTGTGGCCGGCGCATCTCGCTGATCCAAAGCCAGAAGCCAGGTGCTTCTCCTGGTCTCCCATGCGGGTGCAGGGCCCAAGGACTTGGGCCATCCTCCACTGCCTTCCCAGGCCATAACAGCGAGCTGGCCTGGAAGAGGGGCAACTGGGATAGAATCCGGCGCCCCGACTGGGACTAGAACCCGGTGTGCCGGCGCCGCAAGGCGGAGGATTAGCCTGTTAAGCCACGGCACCGGCCAAACTATTTTTTTTTCAAACAATACTTTATACTTTATGTGTTATGTGGTGCAAACTGTGGAAATCTTTACTTAATATAGAGTTGGATTTCTGTATATGAAATTAATTAAAAACGAATTTAATGAAGAATGGGATGGGAGAGGGAGTAGGAGGTGGGACGGGAGTAGGGGTGGGGGGACGGTTATAGGGGGAAGAACCACTATATTCCTAAAGTTGTACCTATGAAATTTGATTTTATTACATAAAAGCTTTCTTTAAAACAATTAATAAAAAAGAGAGTGTCCCAATTGAAAAAAGTATAGACAACTTAAGCTATAAAATTTAATCTAAAATTTTAAAATTTAGGCTTGAGTGTTTGGGGAATACTTTATATACATCTGCTGTAACTACCAGAATCTTTCTCCTCAATGTTATAGTCATATATGATTACATATTTATATACAAAATTTATGTTAAATATGGTGAATAGATAATTAGATTTCTTTATTCTAACCATTGTTCTCCTAAATAAGAAATATAATAGGACTTTGCAGAATTTTGTCACTGTATCAAAATATCTCAAGCAGCCTAACTTAATAAATGTGATAGTTTTACTTTGGGCTTGCAGATTCATAGTACATAATTGAGCAAGGGGAAGGATACTATGGTACAGCAGATTAAGCTGCTGTTTGGGACAGGCATATCACAAACCAGAGTACCTGGGATGAAGTTCAGCCTCCACTTCCTATCCAGCTTCCTGCTCATGCATCCTGAGAGGCAACAGTTGAAGGCACAAGTACTTGGGTTTTTTCATACATGTAGGAGACAGAGTTATTACTCCCCAACATCAGCCTGTCCCAGCCCCAGCTGTTGTATGCACTTGGGGAGTAGACTGAGGGATGAAAGATCTCTCTTTCTCTCCATTTCTCCCTCTCCCTCACTTTGTCACTCTTTCATACAAATAAATGAACTTGTTTACACAGAATAGGCTTAATTGGCTCTACAAATTATTATGGTGTTCTTGAGAATTCCTAGGTGGCACAGAACTCACAAGTTCGAAGACAGGGAATATGCTGTCTGAGATATGTGTTCTCTTATAAAGTCACATAAGATTTATTCAGGGGGCTTCACCCTAAGGCCGTAACCCTATATAATCATGTCCTAAGTCCCCGACTTCCAAACACCAGAACTGGAGAAGTTCCCATCATCTATTACCATGAATCTAAGACTTTGGGAACCGAACTTTTAATACATGTGACTTTGTGAAATATTTAACATCCAAACTAATATCCAAACCATAGCAGATTTGTTGGTTATAATTTTATTCATTGTAATATAACTTTCACAGAATAAAGGTGCTAATGGGTGCCCCAGGGAAACTGCTTTAGAAATGAACACATTTAATACTCTAATTAATGATCTGGAAGAAAGAAGAACCTTGCCTTTAATGAAATATCTAGCATGACTAATTTGAAAAGTGCTAAACATACCATCAGGGACAGATAAATCATAAAAAGTAACAGAAAATATAAATAATTGAAAAATTCATATTTTACACAAAAAACCCAAGGCAGGTTAAATAAAATGAAAATGATCTTCCCATAAATCAAAAGGAACAATAAAACAATGAAACTAGCAAATCATTTTTTATTCAGAATAGTAAGTGCTATGATTCATTTTCAATTTTTTAACTGTTTTTTGTTAAGTAGATTTACGTGTTACCAATAGTAAAAGACCTTCTTTTTGCTTGAAAGCTTCATTTTCTGTTCTATTACAAAATGAGGTCTTTGAGCTTTGAGCTTTGGGATTGAGAGTTCTTTAGGGCATGAGCCCATTCTTGACTTCTGGCAAATAAAGGAGTGTCAAATTTAAAAAAAAAAAACAAAAACAAAAACAAAACAAAATGAGGTCTTTCAAATGAGAGAATGGATATACATTCTTATTTCATTTGAAAGCTCCATCTTGGTTAAAATAAAGGCTATACATATGTAGTACTGTATCATTTCTTATATGAGGTATTTATAGATATGTGTATATAATTTGTACCCACAAAACACTAAAATTTGAATATTCAGTTGGGATGCCTAAGAACTTTCTATGTGAATTCTTCAAAAACACATTCTGCCCTGTTTTTTTCACCTATTGTTTCATTTTCAGGGATTGGCATCCCACTTTTTTTTTTTTTTTTTTTTTTTTTGCGGAATACTGTTCACCTTCATCAATCACACTCCAAATTCTTCCCCACTTAAATAACACACTTATAGATCCACTTGGATCTGTTTAACTTACACACTACTTTACATGATCTTTACAATGACTCAAATGAGAGTTATTTTTATGATTTCTGTTTTACAAGTATGAGTTAAAGGAAGCACACAGGTTCCTTTTCTCACCCAGTACTACACGTTGAATAAGAAACGAAGTGAGGATTTGGAAGCACAGAGTCTGATTCCAGAGTCTGGGCCTAGTCACTTTGCTAATATAGAAACGAGTTACTGAGCTGCTGTGAGGAAGGAATCTCTTCGAATGAAAGCTCCTACGATGGTGGTTCATAAAGAGAACCTGCACAACAGGCCCTCCGTGTCATCACTGTAACTGCTGCTCTGAGGGTGCTCCTTCATCTAGGAATTCATTACCACACAAACTCAGAGAAATAAACACTTGAGGTTTTGTTGGTGCTAGATTTTATGTCCATTATATACACCAGGAAAAAATGATTTTTATATTTACTAAATGTACATGAATCAAATGTACGTATACATGCATGTATATGTTAGAGTATTTCAAAAAGTTTATGGAATAAAATGGAAAGTCCATTGCAGTGCCTAACTTTAAAATCCATGTAATTCCATGAATTTTTTGAAAATCATTAATATTCAGTGATCATATGTGTGTGTGTGTGTGTGTGTGAGAGAGAGAGAAAGAGAGAGACTATGTAAAAGTTTGATTTGCCTACTTCAAGACATTTCTATAAATCTACAAATTGATGATCATTCTTTCATCAGTTAAGATTTACAAATTAACATTACCATTAACTGTTTAAAATGCTAGCCAATTTACTGAAACTTCAGATACATAATAGTCTGTACCAGCTTATTATGATCTTTATAGTATTTTAACATTTTCTTCATTCTCATGTTTTTCTCCTCAATGTTTTAGTAACTGGAAGTTCAGGAAAGCCTCACCCGTACTTCCAAATAACTGTGTGGGCCCCATCACTGCTCTGTGGCTAACATGTCTGCTGTGTTTGTCTGCACTGACTGCCTCTGGCTCACTAATGGGCATCCTGCTCCTGCGGATCCTGTGAGGGCTCCCCTCAACTTTAACTAGACCGTCAGGGACAAGAACAATCTCCTTTATGGAGGCTAGTTATGCCTAGGCTGACTTCGAGACATGTAAATAAAGTAACTGTTTACTTCTGTTTTTTATTTCTTATGCCTTTGGACACTTAATATACTGTTAGGAGACTTGCTAGATCTGTATTTTCACACACTGTCAGGTAGGATTATGGCAGTCGACATAGCACACTTCAATGGAGCAGTTTTACAAATTGCTTTGTGGCAAGTGGGAGTCACAGTGTTAGATTATGCATTCACACATATGCTGGCAGAAACAAACCCAGGGAAGGAGAAACAGCAACTGCGAAGCCCTGTGACAAGCTTAGAGCTTATTAGTCTCCTGCAGATCGAATGGCAAGCTAAATTTGATCTCTTCAAGTTCAAACTGGACTTCAAGACTAAGATCTCAAACAAAATAGAAGATTCATAGTAAGTATTCATTAGGATGTTATGTACTACATTCGCCATTACACAAGAACTTTTTAATGCAATCATTATAGGTCTGTTCTTTTTAGCTTGTTCAGGAATGCCTTTAATTGCCCATTCACACAGGGAGAAACCCAACCTTGTCTCTGAGGCATCTAACATTGCTTCTCTGGAGCATCGGTATTCTTTGCTATCCACAGTTGCCTATACGTGGACACATACCACTGCCCTGGTGTCTGTTATGAGACATTTCGGCCACACTGTACCATGCAAGTGGGATAAAATTTCTGTGAGGTCGCTATTTTTCGCATACTCAGTACTGACAAAAGTCAACATTCCTGCCACTCTCCTCCTACCTTCATTTTTATATCAGGCTGTTCATCACAAAAGAAGCTCAGTGTATATGACAGGTGTGATCAGTGCGCTTGTTTATGTTTCTGCCTTACAGGAAAACGTCCTTTCCCCCATTGCCTGCTAATTCTTCAGACTGTCACCGTGAGTAGGCAGCTTGCTCTGACGTGGGGAAACAAACAACTGCGCTCCCTTCTGTGTGTCTCAGACCCTGTGTCACCTTACTTTATAGCTACTCATTTATTAATAGCACTCTTGCAGAGTGTAAATTATGTTACACTCATCACCCGTACACAGTGGGGCCTGGAAATATTTCACTGAATGAGTGAATGAGAAATTAATTTTACAATTTAGAAAAATATTTTCACAAAGGTGTCTAAATTCTTCATAGAACATCTCTAGGCACTTGAGAGCAGTGTTTACAAATCACTTATATAATTTAGCAGACAAAATAAAATAATACAAACTATTTCAAGATGCTATTAACTGGTTAACTATTAGCCTATCTATTTTTTAAAAAATTATGTGCTTGAAAGAGAGAAAGAGAGAGAGAAAGAGAAAGAGAGAGAGAGATCTTCTATCTATCGGCCAGCAGCTTCATCTGGTACACAACTTTCAGTTAACTGCTTATCTTTAACAGAGAAAAAACATCAGGCACGTATAAACAAATTAAAAGAGGGGGTGATGCAGTACAAAGGATGTGTGTGGGGACCTTCTGTAAGCTTCTCCTTTCTCTTCATCTTGTTCCAAGTCCATGATGATTAATTTGAAATTTGGGCTAAACAGATTTTAGATCATACATTGGGCCTCAGTTGTCAGTGATGTAAATCTTTCTCTCAAGATTCTCTCTTGATTCCATATGGCAGGATTAAAAATGTGGGTCAGAGATGCATTTTCTTAAAGTGATTTATTGTATTGATGAAATACATTAAATCTGTTCTCTTTATATTATAAAAATAGAATAAATCAATTACACAGCAAAAAAATAATTTGTCTATCAAATATTAAGTTTAATTTATTCTGAAGTAAGGTGTTAATAGCAGAGATTCATTTTTGTTACATACGTTTAAACTACTTTAATAAAACAGGGAACTCAAAAAAAGCTGAATGGGAGCCAACATTGTGATGTAGTGGGTTAAGCCACCATCTGCAGCACCATCATCTCATATGGGAACCAGTTCAATTTCCACTTCCCATCCAGCTCCCTGCTAATGTACCTGGGAAATCAGCAGAAAGTCCTTGGGCCCCTGCACACAGGTGGAAGACCCAGCAGAAGCTCCTGGCTTCGGCCTAGCCCAGCTCCGGCCATTGGGGCCATTTGGGGAATGAACCAATGGATCAAAGCTCTCTCTCTCTCTCTCTCTCTGTGTAAATCTTTCAAATAAAATAAGTAAATCTTAAAAGAAAAGCTAATTTGTCTAGAAAAATATTTAAAATTTTTAATATATAAATAGGAAAGTGTGAAGTCTAATCTACCATTCAGAGATGAGCATTCATAATTGTTAGATTAACTATTTTTAAGAAAAATAAAAATATGCTTGCTTCTCTAGGCAATAATCCATTAATTTTCACATATGCATAAAATTTATTAGGCTTTTACAAGGAAGAAATTATTTAAAATTTAAAATTTCAGGGGTGGTTGTTTGGCACAGTTGTTAGTTAAAATTACTTTTGGCATGCCTACTCCCATAGTGGAGTATCTGAGTGTGTGTCCTGGCTCTGCTCCTAATTCCAGCGTTCTGCTAATCTACACACTGGGAGGCAGTGGTGATGACTCCAGTCATTGGATTCCTGCCTAACACTTAGGAGATTTGGATTTAGTTCCTGGCCCCTGGCTTCAGCTTGGCCCAGCCTCAGCTGCTGTGGGTATTTGGGGAGTGAACCAGCAGATGGAAGATCTCAGTCTTTCAAATACAATAAAAATATTTTAAAATATTAAATTTAATATAGACCTTTTAGGAAACTGATTTTTAAATAAATTTATTTATATAAAGAGAACAGATTTCATGTAATTTATATATACAGTTTTAAGAACATAATACTTATCACCTTCCCTTTCCAGCCTCCCTTCTCCATTTTTTTTTAATTTTTGAGATAATGTGCTTTCAATTTTCTTTATAATCACAAGCTAAACCCTCAACTAAATAAAGAATTCAACAAGTAGAAAGATCATTGATTCTCAGGAGTACAGACAAGGTCTATGAACAATAATCAAATCTCCAGATGACAATTTCAATCATATAAATGGCTTTTGCACTTTATACGATAGCCACCACATATCAGAGAAAATATTATATTTGTCTTTGGAATTGACTTCTTTCACTAAGCATAATGGTCTCCAGTTGCATGCATTTTGCTTCAGAACACAAGTTTTCATTCTTTATTATGGCCAAGTAGAA
The DNA here is from genome assembly GCF_033115175.1 of Lepus europaeus. Classification (NCBI taxonomy): domain Eukaryota; kingdom Metazoa; phylum Chordata; class Mammalia; order Lagomorpha; family Leporidae; genus Lepus; species Lepus europaeus. The sequence goes on along the minus strand of NC_084843.1, from coordinate 44,641,700 downwards.
TTCCCTAATGTATATATACCAGAATTTCTTTATCCAGTCATCAGTTGACGGGCTTCTGGGTTGATTCCATATCTTAGCTATTGTGAATTGAGCTGTTATAAATGTAGAGACTTGTGTCTGTTGTGTGTATGTGTATGTATTGTGTATAATATTTGTGTGTATGTAGGTATATATATGTGTGTATATATATACACACACATATATATGATACACACACACACACACATGGCAGAGAGACAGAGAGGGAACACTGCCAAGATGCTCATGGCAGCTAGGCTGAAGCTGGGATCCAATAACTCTATCCTAATCTCCCAAGGGATGGCAGGCACTCAAGTAGTTGGGCTATCATTAGCTGCCTCCCAGGTGTATTAAGAAGAAGTTGTATAGGAAGTAAAGAGTAGCTACAAACCAGCTCTCCAATATGGGAATTAACCTAAGCCACAAAGCCTGCCCCTGTTCTAGACTTTCCACATGCAAACAGCACTCTCTTCATCCAAAGATCCTTATGAAACCTCATCCTGTTATGGCACTGAATTCAAATTAGAGGTTCAGGATCTTTATGGTCTAGTTCTTTATGTATAGTTTCTTTCCACCAGAGTATCTATGAAACAGACAGATGTTATGTCCATTTTGCTCAACCTGAAATGGTGAAGTAGGAATGCAGTATCTACGATAGAAGTTGCCATTGAAAAAAGGAATGGGATAGGGAGTACCAGGTAATCAGTGGTACATGGGTAACCTGATATCTGGAGAGGAAAATGTCAGTTTCTGTAGTTCACAATACATCCCTTTTCCTTGATAAAAGAGCAGTCCTGTCCTCTGAGATTTTCAGCTCTGATTTCACCCTCTCAGTCATCTTGTCTTGAGGTAATAGCTTTTTTTATTCAGCCATTTCCTCATCACAAGGGGTTTGAGGTCCAAACATTCCTTTCATTTTGTACTTTATGTCCCTTTTTTTTACTCTACTCATGGGGCTTCTATCAATACAATAGTCAAACTGCTTTATGGGTTTACCTGTTTCACTGGGTGTATAGTACTCGGTTATTAAGTCTGCTAAAACCATCTTCATATTTGGATATTAGCAATTATGTGACTTGTACATTTGAAAAGAGCCAACCTTACAGAGAGGTCTTTCTAAGCATAGAAATTTCAATACTGCTTTTTTAATAGAGAAAAATGTAGTACATTAACAACCTACTGTGATACAGAAACCCAGAACTTCTTATTATCTAGGTATAACTTAATACTTGTTAATCAAACTTTATCCATCCTTCCTCTACCCTTCCCACCCCAGCTTCTGGTAAATCATCGGATTTATCTTATATTATTGGACTATATTATTTAATGGATTAAACATGGTTGTAATCTATATATCGATATCAATATCTATATTCTTATAAGAATGATTTTATCATATTAAATAGTCAATGAAGGAAAATATTAATTATTGAACTTAATGACTAGTTAATGAGAAATATTTATAATTATATAGCAAGTTCTACTTCATCAATGAGTTCTGAGGTCTGAGGTAGGCATTGTATCACAGCAGGTTTAGCCTCCATTTGTGAGGCCTGCATCCTGCATTGGAATGCCTAAAATCAAGCTATACCTATGTTTCTGATCCAGCTTCCTTTTTATTTATTTTTTGTTTGTTTGTTTGTTTGTTTACAGGCAGAGTGGACAGTGAGTGAGAGAGAGAGAGAGAGAAAGGTCTTCCTTTTTTCCATTGGTTCACCCCCCAATGGCCACTGCACTGGTGCTGCGACCGGTGCACCGCGCTGATCCGAAGCCAGGAGTCAGGTGCTTCTCCTGGTCTCCCATGGGGTGCAGGGCCCAAGCACTTAGGCCATCCTCCACTGCCTTCCCGGGCCACAGCAGAGAGCTGGCCTGGAAGAGGGGCAACTGGGACAGAATCCGGTGCTCTGCCCAGGACTAGAACCGGTGTGCTGGCGCCGAAGGTGGAGGATTAGCCTATTGAGCCGCGGCATTGGCCCCAGCTTCCTGTTCATGCATACTCTGAGAGGCAGCAAATGATGGCTCACGTACTTGAGTTCCTGTAACCCACAAGGGAGAGCCAGATGGAGCTCCTTACTCCTGATGTTGACCTGGCCCAGTTCTAGCTATTATAGCCATTTGGGTGTGAACCAGCAGGAAAAATCAATCTCTCTCTCTGCCCTCCTTGCCACCTGCATGTCTACCTGTCTCTCCCCTATACCTCCCTCCCTCCCTCTCTCTCCTTTACCTTTCAAGTAGATGCAAATAAAAAAACTTTAAAAATTCAATAAAGGAAAACTTTAAATAGTGAACTTAATTACAAGCTGACGAGAAATATTTATAATTATAAACCAAGTTCTTTTCAATGAGTTCTTATAACTTATCAAATAAGCTTTTTGGCAAGAATAGACTTCAAAGTATTTTTCGAACTTTAAATAGTAACTTAATTACTTTTCTACTTAGTCTAATAACTTTTCAATTTACCCTTCTTTTCAATCATCTCTGTCCTAACAAGAATGAAATAACATATTAGGGAAATCTATTAACTCCCTTTATAATTTTTCAGGAATCACATGTAAGCTGGCCTATGATGCTCTGATCACCACATTAGCAATTTTTTTATGTTTTATAGGTAAAATTACATTATGAATTCACAGAAGTTAGCTTTTAATGATGTTCCGGGAAAAGGAGATAAAGGGAGGAGAATGGAAGAATTCATTAACATTTACACTACACCCTATTATTGTCATCCATTTTTCCTAAGTTACATACTCTGTAAGATCTTACTGAAGGTAAACAAGATGCGGAATTTTCCTTAAAAGAACCAATCAACATTTAAAGCAATACATTAATATTCTTCTGAGAAAATAAAAAAAAAAGAAAATAAAGAATTTATGAGAGTATCACAGATATGTTATGCAGCTTGATTTTAGAAATATGCCTGTTTTCCTTTCTTCTACTATATCTCATTTGTACCAAATTATAATAATCACAAAGAATGAATTAAACACATTCTAATGAAACTGCAGACTCTGTTGATTAAATAGCTTAATCATGTAGATATTAAAGGTCATGTTGAAAATAAATATATTTAAGTCGCATTAGCCTCACTAGTATAATGTAATTCAAATTTGTACAAAAAGTATAAATACTTGAGAGTTCCAACTCCCATTACCAACTTCATTAACTGCAATTCCATTCGGTATAAGAAATGCCTTTAAATTTGCAAGTCTATAAATAATAATTCAGCATATATTCAGGAAAAAAGAGGTAAATCTTGGGCTTCATGCTGGTAAATGATTGTCATTAATTTGTTATGAAATCGCACTATTAAATTAAGAAAATCATGAGATTATAGTTCATGTTTAAGGTGTATGGGGAAAACAATGGAGTTCTTGCTCAAATACCTCATTCAGTATAGCCAGGAAGTACAGAGATGCCAGACTTTTATTGATGAAGCCAAGTGCAGCTCATTTTATGTGGTTGTACTTTTATCATCTTATGAAACTCTTGAAACTATCTGCATGGGATTCAAAACTGGGAGGGAGCCAAAGGCAAAGGGAACTAGAACTATACTGACAATTTCCCAATTAAAAATAAAGCTATGCTTTTGACTTATCTTTGTTTAGTATAAGTTATTTCATTAGTTTACATATATGTATATTACATACATATGCATATAATGTACGCATTTCACTCTTCACTTTCACCTACTTCCCTGCTTTTGTGAACTGTAGATGGCTTGCTTTTTTCTTTTACTATCTGACAACTTCTTGATGATGTTCCAAGTTCTAGTATAACCTCATTTCTTCAATTTTTTCACTTACTCTGTCAAAAATTGGTGTCTCTCTGGGTGGGCAGTAGGCCCAGCAGTTAAGATGCCAATTGGAACTTGAGTGCCTGGGTTCAACTCAGGCCTGACCTCACTCCCGTTTCGAGATCCCTGCTAATTTGTACCCTAGAAAGCAGCAGTGATGGCTGCAGTGATCTGTTTCCAGCCACCCATGTCTAAGAAGATCTGGATAGAGTTCCTGGCTCTAGCTGGCTTAGCCCAACCTAGCCCAAGCAGTTACCAGCAATTGGGAGTAAATCAGTCTAAAATCTCTTTCTCCCTCTCTCATGTCTATCTAAGTCTCTACTTTATCTGTCACTCTGTCTTCCAAATGAATAATTATATTAATATAATTATATCAATATATATTATATCCATCTGTTGGTTCACTCCTCAGATGGCCACAAAAGGCCAGACCAAAGCCATCAGCTTTATCTGGGTCTCCCACATAGGTGGCAGATGCCCAAGTACTTGGGCCATCTTATGCTGCTTTTCCCAGGCCATCAGCAGGGAGCTAGATTCAACGTGGAACAGCTAGGACACAAACCAGCACCCATAGGCAGTGGCTTTATCGGTATGTCACAATGCGAGCCTCAACCATGAGCCTTTTCAAATACAGTATTTCTGTCTTATTGACTATTGTGCTATTTATTTTTCCTATAAGCAGCTAGCAAAATGTCAGATAGTAGGGCCAGCATTATGGCATATAGGGTAAGGCTGATGCCATATGGGTGACAGTCTGAGTCCCAGCTGCTCCACTTCCAATTCAGCTCCCGGCTAACGGCCTGGGCAAAGAAGTAGAAGATAGCCCAGGTGCTGGGGTCTCTGCCACCCATGTGGCAGATCTGGAAGAAGGTCCTGACTCCTGGCTTCTGACTGGCCCGGCCCAGGCCATTACAGCCATCTGGGAAGTAAACCAGCAGATGCAAGATCTGTCTGTCCATCTATCTCTAACTTTTTTGAATAAAATCAATAAATCTTACAAAGGACCCGATAGTTATTGTTCACTAGTCATCTGTTGAATTTTATTGATCCAATGGTCTACATACTTATATATTTGCATGTATTTTATGACCTAATTACAACTGTCAGTTAATAAGGGCACATGTCCACATAGGTATGGCCAATATTACTTATTGTTTGTTGATTGCTATTGGCTATAATGCTGAATCTAGTAAAGGCCTCCATTTATCCGGAACCTACTTAATGTACTTATGAAAACTGTAATTAATTTACAAATAAAGACCAAACCATTTCACTCAGAATACAATGAAAACCAAAACAATGCAAATTGCTAGTTTGAAATAAGAGCCTTTAAATGTGATTTATGAGGCCAGCATTGTGGTATACTAGGTTAAGCTTCCACTTGCAAAGCCAGCATTCCATATGGGCTCCAGTTCTAGTCCTGGCTGCTCCACTTCTGATTGTGCTTTCTGCTAATGTGCCTGAGAAAGCAGTGGAGGATGACCCAAGTGTTTGAGTCCCAGAAACCATGTGGGAGACCCAGAAGCAGCCCTGACCCCTGGCTTTGGCCTGGCCTAACCAAAACAATGTGACTTATCAGAATTTTCATTCAGTACCATTGAGTAGAAAGAAGACTGGAGAGCAAAATAAACTCACCAAACAAAGAGACTTCACAATTCCTTTGGAATTAGTCCTGAATTTCAGTTAAGCAAATATTAAATACCATGTACTAACTGTTTCATTAAGCATAGGGATAGAAACAAGTAAGAAAGAGATTTTTGAATTCATGTTTCTGTAGTGTGCATTGTATTTGTTGTCTGGGTATGTGTAAAATAAGTGTCCAAAGACTCTTAATATATAATCAAGAGCTAAGGGCTTATCAAGAAAAAAAGTGATATACATAGCCCATGGATAAACACTTTTTTTAAGTGCTTATACTTACACAATGCAAAATAATGAACAAAAATTTTTTACCTGTATATCATATTTTCTATGTAACAAATAGTACACAGGGCCAGAGGTATGTGAGACTAGTCTATTCTGTTAACTTCTATTCCCTGGTTTTACATACTTTTGTAAAGGTGTTTGGTCAATTTTTTTCACTGTATGTCTTCTAACAACTCCTGCATTTCTTTTTCTTTGAAAGTACTTGAAACAAAGCTATTTTTAATGAAAGTTTGCATGATAAACATTATTCTCATTTCTTGCTCTGTGTAAAACTTTATATATACTTGTTCTCTTAATGTGCTATTTTCATCTTTAATTCAAGGAAGTTTTCTTGTAATTTCAGTAAATATTTACGTATACTCACACCCATTTCTCTTTGAGACTCTAGTATTCCAGGTTTAGCACTGTTACTTTTTCTGATGTCTTAGTGTTTCTTTTAAATTGCCTGCATGTCAGCAGAAATGTGTTAAACATTTCTAAGACAATCTGAACCTTCACGTTGTTAACAGAACTACTTCTTTGAGTTTTAATCTTCTTATCACTTTGTACTTGACCTAAAAAGGGTGGTAACTTTCAGTTATCTTTTATGGAGAAGTACACTGGTTATAAAACAGTATGTAAGAATGAAACTGACAACTTCTGATTTGACTACTGCTTATACTCTTTGTCTATGTTACTATGGAACAGTGCAGCCTTTCTACTTTGTACCTGTTGAATGTGATGGTTACTGACACTTTAAGACTGTGATTATAAATTGAAAAAAAATAAATAAAGAAGGAGCTGAGGGAGGGAGGGTAGGAGAGAGAGAGAGAGAGAAGTACGGATATCTATTCAGAATTGTATCTATAAAATATATGAAATCTGTTCTTTTTATATTATTATAATAAATACTTAAAAACAAATATGGAACAGGAGGATTTTTTAAAGCCAGGTTTCTGCCGTAGCAGAAAAAGCTGCTGCCTACAGTGCTGGCATTATAGATGGGCGCCGTTTCAAGTCTCAGCTGCTCCTCTTCTGATCCAGCTCTCTGCTATGGCCTGTGAAAGCAGTAGAGGATGGCCCACGTCCTTGAGCCCCTGCACCAGGTTGGGAATCCCATAAAAAGCTCCTGGCTCTGGATTGGTCAAGTCCCAGCTATTTCCTCTTTCTCTGCCTCTCTGTAACTTTGCCTTTCAAATAAATAAATCTTAAAAAAAAAAAATAGCTGTGGCAGAGGCCTCTGTCTTTTAATTAGACTTGTTTCTAATGGACATGATTAAAGCTGTGGTAGAAACCTTCCTAAGGTCAAAAGAATAAAAAGGGAGGCATTCCTCCTGGGAATGAAATGTTATCTGCTTGCCTATGAATGCTTCAGCCATAGTTACTATCTGCTTATATATAACCATTTCAGGTTCTGCTTGTTAGTACAGAACAATGATGTTAACCCTTGGCAGACAGCAGACAATTCAGTGTGTGTATAAAAAATTTTCATCTTCAGTTAACTATGTTCCCATGCCCAGTATTGTATCCATCCTGTGGCTGCCATAAACATTAGAATATTCAATCAAATGTATACATGTAACCATATAAGGGAGACAAAGAAGCTAAAACCATATATAAGGAAAACCCCTTCTTTGTTCAGGGTTCAGGATTTTTAATAACAAATTCCACTTGGGCCTATGCCAGCATAATAAAAGACTATTTCCTGTTAAGAGGTCTTGGTGTCTTATCTCAGTACACAAATCCTGCTATGTTTTTCTGGGGGCTTGTCTTGGATCTGACGGTGGGTTTTCCACCTCTTTTGTCTTCAGGGACATGGGGCCCCTGGTATCAGGATAGAGTGAACTCCCTTGGTGCCTACAGACCACTTGCTATGTGCAGAGTGCGTATCTCCCTGCAAGCAGGGGCCCTGGGCACAGGAACTAGTTTCAGGAGCACTGCCCATTGGAGCTGATAGGAACCTGGTTCAATTGCTTTGGAAGACCTGCCATGGATGGCAGACAGGGACCCTGATCAACTCCCAGAGTTGCCCTAGTCACCTTGTAAGGCACTGGAGTAGAGCGCCAAGATGAAACTGCAAGTCTTAAGGCACTGGCGGCAGGCTGGAGACATGATCTGGGTGTGTGTGGATGGTGACTGAACCAGATGGCAGCCAGAAGAGCCAAGCCTCACCTGAAAGGCCAAGGCAAGTGTGGAGTCTGGAACTGTGGTTCCATGGTCTCCATGAGGAGAGCGGCCAGTGGCAGATGAAGTGGGTGTGCATGCCCTCCATTGATTCCCACCCTTCTGTTCTTCCCCTCTCTGTGAGAGTCATTTTTTAGAGGGAGTAAATAGGTGGCAAACAGAGGACATGTACTCCTTTAGAGAGCATGGTAAAAAATTTCAAAAAGGGATATTCAGGAGACTATGGTGTTAAGGTGACTCTTAAAAACTTGGAACCTTCTTTGAGGTAGATTGACCCTCCTTCAGGGTATGATGGCCATCTGAGGGCTCCCTAGGTCAGCTAGTAGTCAGCAAGGTATACCAAGTCATTGTTAAAAAGCCAGGCCACCCTAACCAATTCTGATACATTGATTGTTGGCAGGACTTAGTTCTCTCTCAGCCACCTTGGCTAATGACTCATCTGGGAAAAAACTGTACAATCTTGATGGCCCCTTCAAAATGCTGGCCAGAGACCAAGAAGCCTGTTATATTGGAGGAACCAGAAGTTCTCCCACCTTATGCAATACTCTACACTCTGCTACCACCTGTATCCCCTGCATTGCCAGAACTCATCTGTTCTCCCGAAGCTGGAACCTCACCAGGGGTTGCTCATTCTCCCGAAGCTGCCTCACCCCCACCACCTCCAGGAGGCCACTAGAGACTCTCAGACTGCAGCCATCCTGGAGCCACCGGTCTTGACCTCAAAGGCTCCAACTGAAAGGTGCAAAGAGGAACCCGCTGGCAGCCCTCCTCTTAATAAACATGAAAGTGCCCTACAGATGCCATTGAGAGAGACTCAGGGGCCTATTTGTTATGATTACGATGGCCAGGTGCAAGGGGGACAGCACATCATCATATATCAGCCTTTTAATACCACTGACCTCCTAAACTGGAAACACCACACCTCCTTGTTCACCGAGAAGCCTCAGGCTGTAATGGATCTAATGCAGTTCATCATTTAAACTCACAGGCCCACTTGGGCGGACTGTCACCAGTTCCTCCTGACCTTGTTCATTACTGGAGAATGACCAGGGTTACCGGGATGCAATACAATGGTTAGAGGAAAATGTCCCAAGGGAAGTCTCCAATGCTCAGGCCTATGCCCGAGAACAGTTCCCAGAGAAGGACTCCCCACTGGGACCCTAATGAAGACCAGGGACTCCAACTTCTTGAGCATTATCAAGAGGCTCTCATAAAGGGTATGAAGGAAGGAAGGAAAAAGACTATGAACAGGAGCAGAGTCTCAGAAGTGTGTCAAGGGCCGAGTGTTTTCTAAGAGTGACTGTGTAAGGCCTTCCCTCCTTCCCTCTCTACCCTCCCTTTGATCCTAGGGCAGCAGAGAATCAGAGGACCATTAACACTACATTTGTCAGCCAAGCCCATGGAGATATCAGGTGCCAACTCGAATTCAGCAAAACCCTGCAAGTTGACCATCTGAGACAAGGGAGCTAGTCCTGAAGAGACTAGCCAGGAACTGCAGCAACAGAGAAAGTCCAGTGGATGCCAGCCTTTTTCTGTCACTCCAGGGGCTGACTGATCTATGCATGGCTGGAGCTTGAGGAATCCCTGCCTGATAAAATTGGATGGACTAATCATTATTACTGTCATTTTTGCCTCTGTATATTGGTTTTCTCTTGAAATGCACTGTAGGCCCTTATTTCTCTCTGTGATTGTGACCTTAGCCTTGGTTTTACCAACAGGATTGCAGGCTATTGCTCTAGCTGACTGGGGCAGTGGTAGGAAGTATCCCTTAGCAGTTTTTTTTTTTACCTCTTATGGACAGGATGCCTTGTTGTTGGCTCCCTTTTGTGGACCTGCGTCCCTCATCTTGTGACTCGTGTATGCACATGACCCAATCAGGCCAGGGCGCCATGACAACTCTACTTTCCCTTTCCTGTTTCTCCTGCCAGGGAGAAACAATCTCAGGAACTTGTGGACCACCTATTCTATCTGCCAACAGGGCAATCTGTAGCCTTGTTCTGATCCACAGTACTCCTCAAGCGAGGAATGGCTGGAGGTCAGAAGCCACAATAGTAAAGGGCAGACGACTGGTCGGATCCAGATTTCCAATCCAGAACAGCCAGTCTCGGTCCTTTTTGATGCATGCGGGGTCATGGAGTATTCTGAGTCACCCCACTTGTATGTGAGAAGTAACAGGGCACTGGTTCAGACTAGGTACCGCAGTCCCTGTGGAGGCCTGTCACGGGAGCTGGGGTAAGTACATGTTTAATGATAAGTATGTGTGTAAAAAAGCCCCAGGTTGTTCTCCCAACTGTCCCCCTTGGAGTTGTGTTTCATGGGCAGCTATGCACCGTGCAGGCAAAACTGCACTCCTCCGAAAGGGCATTGCTATCTCAGACTGTCATTTGGGGTCCTGTAATGCAGTTACTTTCACCATTCTCAACCTAAATGCCCTGGGCGGGGAGATAACTGGCAAGTCAGGATGTCTATTAATGAGTGAGGCCAAGATCCCAGGGTCTTAATAGACTTCAAAAGGGTGAAGACCACTCACCAGGCCTCCTCTTACAAGGTTTTTCATTTCTTCTAAGACCTCGCTGCCTTATCTGTCACCACAAAGAACCTGTTCCAGGCATTGGCAGAAACCAGAACTCAATCACTAAATATCTCTTCTTGTTATGTCTGTGGGGGAACAAAGATGGAGGATCAATGGCCGTGGGAGGCTTGGGAGCTAAACCCTCTCAAGCCCTGTGACGAGACAAAGTCTCCCCGTTCATCAAATGGTGTTTGGCTCCTCAAAATTTCAATTATTGGAAGATACCGCCTTGCTTGATGGGGAAAACAATTTCAAGTACACTTGGAAATTTAACATGTCTGGGCCGAAAGTTCTATGATGAAACTGCTCAGGAGACTCAGGGGTGGGGATCCCCAAATCACAGAGCCAAAGCCCCACCCCTTGTCAAGCTTTTCCCATCTCCATCAGGCCTGCAATGATGTCACTGTAAAGACTGAGTGGCAGGTCCCAGAAAAGGATTATGTTGGATAAGTTGGATAACTGCTTATGTAAAACTTCGCCAACACTGAGCAGGATCATGTGTATTCGGGACTCTCTGCCCCTCCTTCTTCCTACTCCCACTAGCTAGGCGAGAGCATTTGGGGGTCCCAGTATATGAGGACCTGGGAGGCCAGAGAAAAAAGATGTGCCATACTCCTACAGATGTGTTACTGGAATGATGGTCAGTGGCCCCCAAATAATCTATTATTATGGTCCTGCCACTTGGACAGAAGATGGGTCCCAGGGATATTGCACTCCTATTTACATGTTAAATTGCATCATTAGATTATAGGCTGTGGTCGAGATTATAACTCATAGAACTGCAAGAGCTCTCAACATATTGGCCAAACAACATACTCAAATGGGCAATGCTATCTACCAAAACCGTCTGGCCCCGGATTATTTACTTGCTTCAGAAGGTGGAGTTTGTGGAAAATTAAATTTAAGTATCTGTTGTTTTCAAATAAATTATGAGGGAAAGGTCATAGAACAGATTACTGACCAAATGGAAAAAAAAAAAAAAAAAAAACTTGCCTGTATTCCAGTCCAAACCTGGAAAAGCTGGGATCCCAGAGATTTGCGTGGATGATGGTTTTCAACTTTGGTGGGTTCAAATCCCTCATAGGTACAGTGCTTGTAATATTAGAGGCTTGATTTTACGTTGTCTTTTGCCATTGTTTATGAAAACAGTGTCTAGCCACACAGTGACTCTGTGTGCACAGGTCATGATGTTGTGGAAATCTAAGTCCTTAGACCAGGATGCTGTTCTCTGATCCAGAGGGGTTCTGGGCATCACGGGGGGGGGGGGGGGGTGTAGCAGAGGCCTCTGCCTTTTAATCAGACTTGTTTCTAACTCACATGAGTAAAGCTGTGATAGAAACCTTCCCAAGGGCAGAAGGATAAAAAGGGAGGCATTCCTCCTGGGAATGAAATGTAGTTGTTATCTGCTTGCCTATGAGTGCTTCAACCATAGTATCTGCTTACATAAAACCATTTCAGGTTCTGCTTGTTAGTACAGAACATTGATGTTAACCCTTGGCAGACAGCAGACAATTCAGTATGTGTGTAAAAATTTATATCTTCAGTTAACTATGTTCCCATGTGCAGTATTGTATCAGTCCTGTGGCCACCATAACATTAGAATATTCAATCAAATGTATACATGTAACCATAAAAGGGAGGCAAAGAGGCTAAAACCATGTATAAGGAAAAACCCTTCTTTGTTCGGGGTTCAGGATTTTGGAAGAAATTCCACCTGGGCCTTATGCTGGCATAATAAAACACTACTTCCTATTAAGAGGCCTTGGTGTATTGTCTAGGTACACAAATCCTGCTACAAAGCCAGTTTACAAAAGATGCATGGCCTCCTTGAGTGCTTGTAGTTTTTACTCCTGTATTTCCAGGGTTAGAGCAAAGTACCTAGTCAGTGCTGAGTAAGTATGTATATATCCAGTGACATTATTAACTCCACTGGAAAGGAGAATCAACTGTGCTGAATGTTAATCAATGTCTTCAATACTGATGCCATTAAGTCACAGCTGAAATCCAAGTTGTTAACTTTGGTTACGATTCTTGGATTTTTTTTTTTAAACATTTTTTTTTGAAAGTCAGAGAGAGAGAGAGAGAGCATGCGCGTGAGAGTGAGCATCTTCCTTCTACTGGTTCACTCCCCAGATGGCCACAATAGCCAAGACTTGTCCAGTCCAAAGCCAAGAGCTTCTTCCATGTCTCCCACATGAGTGGCAGGGACGCAAGCTGGTTCTTTTGTCTGGCCATTAGCAGGGAGCTGGATAGGGAATGGAGCAGCCAGGACATGAACTGGCATTCAAATGGGATGCCAACGTTGCAGATGGACACTTTACCCGCTATGCTACAACACTTGCCTCAAATTCTTGGATGTAAGTTTATACAATTGTAAGCAGCACAAAAATTAGTCATTGTTGCCATTTTTATTAGAATACCTACTTTGGCAATCCCTAAACCTGATGGGGAATCACACTGTCTCACAATAAATTAGAAGCTTCAGTTAAAATATAACATCCACTCTACCAGGATGTTTAATCAGTAGTAATGTTTCCTTATGTTTATATATCAAAGGTCTCCAAGGAAAGCAGAAAATGAGTTTATTTACATTATGCTAATTCTAATTCTGCATTAGAACTGATTTTTTTTTTTACAAAAAATAACAAACTATCAACTTTATGAAATGTGGGCCCTATGGCAAAGCACATCAAGCCGGCACTCACACCACCACTAGCATGCCACCCATTCCAATATTCCTTCTAATGTTCCTAAGAAGACAGGAGAAGATGGTCTCAGTATTTGGGACCCTGCTGCCCAGGTGGGAGGCACAACTGGCGTTCCTGGCTCCTGGTGTCAGCTTGGCCCAGCCCTGACTGTTGCAGCCATTTGGGGAGTGAGCCAGTTGATGGAAGGGGTGTGTGTGTGTGTGTGTGTGTGTGTGACTGTCACTCTGCCTTTAAAATGAATAAATCTTTAAAAAGCCTGTTGTATGTATGAAGTTTGCAACCACAAAAATGTGTAGTTCTTTATACATTCACATGGACTTACTTCTAAGGGTACAGTTTAAAAACTTACCATGGGACCCCAAACCCCCTTAATCTGAGTGGTAAAAATAGCACTTTGAGTGTTAGAGTGAGCATGGGGATAGAATTAAGTGACAAAGTGATCAAATAGATAAGACTAAATGTTAAAGTGATCATATAAATAGGACTAAATATTTGATAATAATGGATAGAATTAGAAAAGAGTGAATGTTCCAACATGGGAAGCAGTCCACATGGTGAACTCGAAGACTGACAATCACTTTAAATAAAACTCTGACTTCAGAATCAGCCTAAGACACTCTGTTCTGGCTAAAAATGCATGAAAGCACTTCATGCATGGAAAGCCAACAGTGTGGCAAAAAGCATCCCACATGAAGGATTTCTGTGGGTAAGACCCCAATAGAAAAAAGTGGTCATCAAAGAAGGATGTGCTTTACTCTGAAGGAAATAACAAACTTTCACTTTGCTCATGGCCTTATCTAAATATAGAAGGAATCAGTGGATTCAAAAGGCCTCCTTAGCCTAGGCAGCTAATGTCAAGAGCTGGGGGTGATCACTGATGTCATCTATAAGAGCATTGATTGTTAAATTAACAACAGAAGTCACTGTGCACTAACTTCCCATGCAGGGCTTCTGTCCTCAAAGAGTTGGATTATGAGAGTTAATAGTCAAACTTGATTGCAAAGATTTACCTGATTTTAAAGGATTAAGTGGAAGATATTATCTATGTCTCATAAGCTACGGTAATGTTTAATGCTCGCAAAAGACTCACCATTCTTGGGATCTTCTCCAAAGTAAACTCTCTCTCTCAAAAAAAATAAATAAATAAATCAAACCGCAGAAAGGTTTAGTTTTATTGAATTAAACATACTTTTCTTACTGTAAAACAATCCTGTTGGTATCCTATTGCACAGTAGAGTAATAATAGTTAACAGCATGGTACTTTTCTAAATAGCTACAAGACATCTGAATATTCACACTACAAAGAAACACTGAATATATGAAGTGATGGATGCTAATTCTCCTAATATGATCATTAAAATCATTAAAATGTATGCACCTATCGTCATTACATTGTACCCCATAAATAAATCAAAAAAAAAAAATTGTGACAGAAACTTTTCAAATATGGTGGATATCAAGTGTAACAACATCCTAATTTGGGAAGAGACATGAGTAATACAAGATTCTTAAAACAAAAAAAGCCTGTTATAGCCTTCAAATATTTATTCTCTAATGGAAACTAACAGGAATTTGATCCCCATTATCATTTGTTTAAAAATACCTGAATGGATTTTATTTTTAAAATCAGCAATATATATTTTTGCTTTGAATTCATATATTTGTCCTGCAAAATTTTATCATATCATTTAATATTTAAAAATATTTTATACAGGTGTGGGCATCTGGCACAGTGATTAAGTCAACAATTGGAACACTCACAATCCTTATTGGAGTGCCTGGTTCAAATTCTGTCTCCACTTCCAATTTGAAATTCCATGTAATGGACACCCAGGGAAGCAACAGTGATGGCTCAAATATTTGGGTCCCTATGACTCATGTGGGAGACAGCAATTGAGTTAGTTTCTGGCTTTATCCTGACCTACTTCTGGATGTTGCGGGCATTTGAGGGATGAACCAACAAACAGAAGATTTCTTTCTTTGCTTTTATAAAAAATATAAAAATAAATGTTAAAAAGAAAATTTACTGATCACCTCATTATAATTTACTGTCTCCAAATTATGTACATTGTCTAAATCAAACTTTTTTTTTTTTTTTTTGACAGGCAGAGTGGATAGTGAGAGAGAGAGAGAGAGACAGAGAGAAAGGTCTTCCTTTTTGCCGTTGCTTCACCCTCCAATGGCCGCTGCGGCCGGCACATCTCGCTGATCTGAAGCCAGGAGCCAGGTGCTTCTCCTGGTCTTCCTTGCGGGTGCAGGGCCCAAGCACTTAGGCCATCCTCCACTGCCTTCCCGGGCCACAGCAGAGAGCTGACCTGGAAGAGGGGCAACCGGATAGAATCCAGCACCCCAACCGGGACTAGAACCCGGTGTGCCAGTGCCGCAAGGCGGAGGATTAGCCTGTTAAGCCACGGTGCCGGCCCTAAATCAAACTTTCTATGAGCCTATATTCCTAGTGTTAACAATTCTTTTTATTTATCATCCCACTTGCACAATCATCTCAATGTGAATTAATGTATAATTAATTTAAACACAAAAATGTGTTACTACTTTTGATAAAATAGTATCAGAAACAGGTATCTCAAGGATATGTGAGGACACCGAGGAACAGTATATAGTTTTTGGAAGGCATTATTAAATGAGTTAACACAACATTAAATAAGCCAATAAATGAATACAGGTTTTTCAAGGTTCCTTTCTGCAGTGAAAGCTATCTCCTTCCACCAGCAAAACTCAGAAAATCCTCCATTATTCACTGTCCTTTGCAGGTGAATAAATTCAGTTTTCCTAATAAAAGTAATCATGTAGATGAAATACACATCAGAAAAGAACCTCTCTGTTACAGTCACACTCTCTCAAATAGTATTTGAAATTTCACATTACCTACCTTAAAATAACGTCTATCATTTTCTGAATGTTGAATAGCTTAGTTACTCCAATGAACACTTCATACACTATTGCATTAACTGTCACTACAATCTGTGAGATAAGTGTTATCTCACATTATGCAATCTGAGAAGACACAGAAATCAGAGATCATTCTCTGTTGATCTTACAGATAGTAGAGCAAGGGCAAGGACTCAAATTGAACAAAGTCTGAGTCAGACTCCTTCACCATTAGTGTACTCACCTGTTCCCAAGCAAAACCAGCCTTGGTTTTATTTTACTAACTTGTTCAACCACACATACAAGACAGGGACTTCACTTTGGGCATGTGCTAACCATATACAGAAATCAATACGTTTAATGTTTCCAATTTATGTTATGAAATAATTGTTTCTTCTATTTGTCCATGTTACTAAGAAAAAATTATCATCATTTATAGGCTCTCCCCTTTTTGTTTTTCAATACTAAATATCCTATGAAATCACCACAAAAAAACCTTATTTGTAGTTTGAAATTCCAATGATAAAATTTTTACCTTTGTTGAAAAACATCCTCAAAGGCTGGACTCAGGCTCAGAAGTGCAGTGAAAATGAGACTTTCTCTAAGATCTTGTAAGAGGAGGCACCTTGTGGGCCAGCATACCTGGGTTAGCTTACAGGATGAGAAAGGGAGGGAGGAATGGAAGAAAGAAGGAAGGAAGGAATAAATATATGTGTAGTTTTTCATGGTATAATTTCTCACGAACTTTTTGAGAACTTGTTAAATGCATAGATTTCAAAATATTTGTCACCAAAATAAACTTATTTTAATTCTGTTTCCCACAAACTTTTGAGGTCCATTGAAAGATACATTTGGAGGGGCTGGCATTGTAGTGCAGGGGGTTAAGCCACCAGCACCAGGGTGGGCATCCCATATGAGCATCCGTCCCAGTCCCCACTGCTCCCCTTCCTATCCAGCTCCCTGCTAATGTGCCTGGCAAGGCGTAAGACTTATAAAACAAATATATGATTAGCCATGATTTTTCCCTCTACAGTTATAAATACAAAATTATATATCACACCATCCTCTCTAGCTTAGGTTAAAGATATACCTATCTCATGAAATATATGATGAGAATTTCCAGATTCGCAGAGTTTTTTTGAACTTTTATTTTCCATGATTTTAAAATCAAGGCATTATACTCATTTGTGTGTTTTGCAAGTCAGGTCTAAATGCAACAATCAGAGTATAAGACTCCCTCCAATAAATGCAATATCTATTACAGAAGAGAGAAGTGACTGTACTTCAAAATGTTATAGAAATTCTAAGCTACTCAACGCATGTTGTGATTTGAAATTTAGAAACCAGAACAACTTAAATTGATTTATTTTGGTATACCAAAACCTAAAAATGTATTGGTGTGGTGTTTAGCAGTATCTGTTCCATTCGAGCCAAAAATTTGTCCTTACTATCATCTGGCAAACTTTTATTCACTTCAATGTCATAAATGGACAAATGTTATCAAAAATACAGAATCTTCATAATAGGTAATTACCACGACATAAAAACATAAGTGAAAGAAATGAATCTGAAAGTTAGCCACTGTATATCAGATAGGAGCATAACAAAATGGATTTTCTGCTAATATCAAAATATTTGGGTAGTTGAAAGAAGCAAATGGAGCTGTATTTCAAGAAATAGAATCAGAAATAGAGAGATTTCACTTCTAATTATGGCAATTCCCTTCTCCCACGTTAACACATTGGAACAATTTTCCTTTACTCCTTTGTCCACTAAGACCTACAGAAGACTAAGATAATTAAGGAATATGTGTACTGCCATGGTGTGGGTGGGAAAGAAATATCAAACATATCTGCATCTAATTATTTTTTCTAGTATTTATGTCACATTTTAGTGCAATGAGCCTCATTATTTACCAGAGAATATTTAATGTAAAGATCAGAAAGTTTTGTGAATCTAGGTTACATTATTAAGAATGATGTCAGAAAATGTTAAAGAAATGGGCAGGCATTCAGCCTAGAAGTTAAAATGCCCTTTGGGGCCCGCGCCGTGGCTCACTTGGTTAATCCTCCGCCTGTGCTGCCAGCATCCCAAATGGGTGCCGGTTTCTAGTCCTGGTTGCTCCTCTTCCAGTCCAGCTCTCTGCTGTGGCCCGGGAGGGCAGTGGAGGGTGGCCCAAGTGCTTAGGCCCCTGCACCCGCATGGGAGACCAGGAAGAAGCACCTGGCTCCTGGTTTCGGATCGGCACAGCACCGGCCGTGGCAGCCATTTGGGGGGGTGAACCAATGGAAGGAAGACCTTTTTCTCTGTCTCTCTCTCTCTCACTGTCTAACTCTGTCAAATAAACAAAAAAGGGAAAAAAAAAAAGAAGTTAAGATGCCCACTTACCAACATCAGAGTGCCTATGTTCAATTCCCAGTTCTGGTTCCCAACTCCAGCTTCCTGATAACTCAAGTAATTACATCCCTACTACATGTGGGGAACTAGGACTGAGTTCCCTGGGCTCCTGGAATCAGCCCAGCTCAACCTGGCTTAAGATATTTTGGGAGATCTCTTTATCTGTATCTGTAAAGGAAATAAATGAATGATTTTCAAATTTTTTTAAAGATTTATTTATTATTTATTTGAAAGGCAGTGTTACAGAGAGAGGGAGAGACAGAGATCTTCCATCCTCTGGTTTATTCCTCAAATGGCTGCAATGGCTGGGGCTGTGCCATGCTGAAGCCAGGAGCACAGGGCTTCTTTCAGGTCTCCCACATGCAGGGGCTCAAGCACTGGGGCCATGATCTGCTGCTTCCCCAGGCACATTAGCAGGGAGTCAGATTGGAAGTGGAGAAGCCTGACTTGAACTGGCTCCCATACTGGATGCTGGTGTCTGTTGCAGGTGGTGGTTTAACCTGCTAGACCACAACACCAGCCCTGATAAATGATTTTTTTTTTTTTTTACAAAAAGAGAATGTTAAGCAAAACAGTTACAAAACAGACAGCTGGAGGTTTTCAAAATGAGTGATTTTATTGAACAACAAAAAGAATCTCGAAGGTAATGATTTTCAAACTTTTGCAACAGATTCAAACTATGTCTAATAATGTTCTAGCAAACTAAGATAATC
The DNA here is from genome assembly GCF_033115175.1 of Lepus europaeus. Taxonomy (NCBI): domain Eukaryota; kingdom Metazoa; phylum Chordata; class Mammalia; order Lagomorpha; family Leporidae; genus Lepus; species Lepus europaeus. The sequence continues at coordinate 44,622,524 of NC_084843.1, read as the reverse complement.
TCAAAGGACTCCATGAGTTTAGAAAATGTCAAAGTAATGAGAATTTAAATGAGGTGGCCCAGTTATTTGCAATTAAATCATACAGCAGTTATAATTTTAAGACTATAAGCTCCAAAATGTTATCAAGTAGCTGTATGAATTATAGAAGATGAAAGAGGATAAAATAATACATAGAAACTGAAACTGATTATTTCTTATCTTGCCCTCTTTGTTCGACACAGACAGCATATGCTCGTTATAGTATTTAATGAGTAAAGCTGAGCTGTCATAATCCCAGCTTCTCTCCTTCCACAAAGCTATTTATCTCATTATAAATCTAAACTCCAGTTGTTCTGTGGGACTCAGAGACAGGCACTCAGTCTTTTGTGCTTTCATCAAAATCTACGGTGAGCGATTTTGTCTGTGGAAGTGATGTTCCAAGGAAAGCTGTATGCAAGCAAAAGAGATTTTTCACTTGTATACTACATATCAGCACACATTTGGTTGGGATGCTAACATGATGAAGGAAATAATGATATTTTAGAATATCTTTTATAATTTACATAGATAATTGAGGTCAGGAATTTCCCCCCATCCAAACCATTGAGGTATACCATAAGCACTGCTTGGGAAAAGAAGTATGAACTTTACATTCAAAGAGACTTAGTTTCCTTCTTTTGCTGTTTTGTGTTCATTCTTTTTACCTATAATGGAACAAATATTTTTTTAAGATGCCCTGTGTGTAGGTCTCTATGTGATACACTTATGAGGCTGTATGTGAGGCACTTGTCTTTGAATGCACTAGCTGAACATCTGGGAATAGTTACATAGCTTCTTTGAACCTTGTATCTCTTTTTTAAATTAAGATAATGGTATCAGCTTTATCACATTTTTCACAATATATGGGATGATGGATGGGAAGCAGATATAACATGATAGCCACTAAACAAATACACACTCTTTCTTCTCTAGTTTAATGTTTAAAACTTATGTATTTGAAAACAGGAGAAACAGAGAGAGAGCTGCCATCTGCTGGTTCTCTCCCCAAATGCCCACAACAGCTGGGGCAGGGTCCATCCAAACCAGGAGCCTGGATCTCAACCCAGGGCCTCGGGAGTTAGGAGCTGGAGCTGAGTATCCATGAGCATCAAACCCAGGAAGTTCAATATGAGAAGTGGGTGTCTGTCTTTTTTTAATTTGAAAGGGAAAGAAAGAGGGAGGGAGGGATGGAAGTAGGGAGGGGAAGAGAGAGACAGAGACAGAGACAGACAGAGACAGAGAATATATAGTCTTCCATATGTTAGTTCACTTTTCAAATGCCTACAACCTCCAGTGCTGGGCTAGGCCAAAGAGGAAAGACCAGAATTCAACCCAGATCTCCCATATGGGTGACAGGGACCCAACTACTTGAGCTCTTACCTACTACCTCCCAGAATGTGTGTTATCAAAGAAGCTGGACTCAGCAGCAGAGCCAGGATGCAAAGCAGGCACTCCAGTATAGGTTGTGAGTGTCCAAAGAGGCATTTTAACATCTGCGCCAAATGCCAGACTCAAGATGTGTGCATCCTAACTCCTAGGCTAAATGTCTGCCCTGTTCATTCTCCTTCTATCCTAATGATTTTAACTTTAAATTCTTTTATTGTTTCCCCTACCCGCACTGTGCTTGTGTCCAGCAGCTTTAATATTTTACTTTATTTAGAATGCAAACTTCTTGAAAATAATTGTGATTTATAGGGTTTAATTCTACATTTGCTATTCACATCTTAGCCACCAATGATCACTTTTTTAAGCCCTCTATTTATTTGCTTTTTTAGGAAAAGCTGTTTATTTCTTCTGAATTCTATTCTGTGGTATTTGAAACTCATCTGTTTACTCAATGCCGAAACATTGTGTATTCTTGCTGCCAATTACTAAATCATGCCCTGGGAATACAGTAAGGGTGCTGTGCTGTTGATCATGAATTTGAGAGTGTGCTGCTACTGGCCACTCCTTTCTTCCTAGATCTTGTCTTTATTTGGACCTCATGTAATCATCTACCCCTTCTTGATATGACGTTCATTCTTGCATATTTTTAAAGAGTTGTTTATTTATTTATGTATGTATTTATTTAGAAGAGCAGAGTAACAGAGAAAGGGAAAGGGAGACACAAACATACACACACACAAACATGGAGAGGGGGAGAGAAGAGAGAAAGAGAGAGAGAGGGAGAAAGAGAGAGAGAGGGAGAGGGAGGGAGAGAGAGAGAGAATGATCCATCCACCGGTTCACTCCCCAGATGGCCACAACAGACTGGGTCATGATGTAGCCAGGAGCCAGAAACTGCATCTGGGTCTTCAACATGCGTGGCACAGGCCCAGGTACTTGGGTCATTTTTCACTGCCTCACCAAGCATATTAATAAGAAGCTGGAAAGGAAGCGGAGCAAAAGGGACTCAAACCAGCCCTCTAACGACTCACTGTACCACAATATCATATCTCAGTATATATTAAACATTGTTTCTGGAAAAACTATATATATATATATATATATATATATATATATATATACAAAGAAGTAGGAAAAACATTAACATGTACCAGATGAAGTATCAAAGTAAGCATGGTAGTGTAATCACAACACACAAGAACAGAGTACATCAGTTGGCTTCGGAGTCATTCTAAATTGGGCCAAAATACAACAGAATATCGGGGCAGGATGTTATTAAATTGCCAACCTTTTTACAGAACTCAGAAAATTTGCATCTAGAATTTCTGAGGAAATGGGGCTGAGGAATAATTTTTAAGACTTCTTATGTATTTGAAGAGTTCATATTGTTATTATGTGGATAACAATGGCAAGCTGTATTTGCTGGAGTGCATCTTTTGTGCTTCTTCTATGGAGAGAGGAAATTCATTAATACTGGTGTCATCTTACTGGCACTGCAAGTCTTTTTATTATACAAACCAGCAAAGGAATACTATTTTGGAAATAGACTTCAGTCCTTTTGTGCATGGGGAGTTTCAGTGAAGGGAGCAGGCTATGACTATGAGCTAGATAATACGGAATTCTTTCTCCAGGAAAGACAGGAGTCCTCTGGCAGATTCTGTTTGGTCAGGTGGATTGAAGCTAATAATTGAGCTCTGTTGATTCTTGAAACGTTGACAGAAAAATATAGACCTATAGGCAAACTTCAGAATTGTAGTAATTGCCCCTTACTGGAATGTATTTTTGAGAGAAGTCTTATAATTTTTTAAAGCCTTTAATAACAATTTAAATTCTCACCAGCCTTAATAGGTTAGGCATAATATTCCTGAGGGGTAAATGGATTAAAATAAATTTCCAAGTTGCTTCATAGCTTCTTAGTTCTATTTGGTGTTACTCTTTGCAGATTGAACAAATATACAGGATCACAGGAATACGGTGCCTGACAGTTTGTATGTATCAATTTATTAAATGTAATTCTCATAAAAAATGTGCAAGGTAGATGCCATGGTTTATGTTGTAGATTTGAAGAAACCATGGGTTTTACAGAGCAGTTTCTACTGAAAGCTACACAACACGGATGGGGTCAGATTTAGAGCGTGGAACCAGGATTTAGTGAACTTCATCAGCGAGATCTGGAATCTCAGTCAAGTTTTCTCTTTTTGTTTGGATCTCAGGTTATCCCTTGTAGGATGAAGATACGGGGATGAAAAATTTTGGAATAATTTCTTCACTTGTGTTACGTATGATTCAGGAGAAACTTGAATGAGATCAATATTTAATGAACATGGCTTTGTTTTCATGCCCTTGACAGAATTTCTTGTGTAGCATATATAAATAAATGTACATTAGTTTTAGAGTGAAAATTTGGGGTATAGACAGCAGTTAAAAACTGACATTTACATATTCTGATGATCAAATGCACACGGATCTGGCCAGTAGAGTAGAAAAACTATATAAGTTTCTCAGTTTTGCTTCCCATCTACACTTCTCATACTTTCCTATCACAGATCTATCATCCATCTCCTTTGAAATATTCTGTGTTTGATTCTGAATGGTGCTTTGTCTGATTGTAGTAGTAAATAATTAACAGACAAGACAAAAGCTTTCTTTACTCTTCTGGAAAATGAGTTTTCAGTCTAGGTAAAACTGTCTACATCTTAGTTATCTGACACAGTAGCCACTAATCACATGTGCTATTCAGAAATTGGAATGCAACTTGGGTGTGATTAGACATGTTGTATCTAGAAAGTAATACTGAGTTTCAAAGATGAGTAGGAAAAGAAGATGACAAAATATTTAATTAATCATTTCATAATGATTAATTGCTGAAACTGTAATATTTGGGATATATTGGGTTAAACAAAATATATGATTAAAACTAAAGCAAAAAGAATTGATTCTTATTCACCCCACCATTACTACCTCACCTTCCCCAAAGTAATTACTATCATGACTTCTAGCACCTCAGATTCATTTTCCTGCTTTTAAATTTAAATTAATGGGACCAGAGAGTATTTAATCTGTTGTTACTCCAGGCAAAAGATAAAATGTAGTATAAATATTTTCTTGGGTACCTGAGATGATATTTTCACCTAGCTTTTACTATCATTTTGTCCTAGCACCTGCCACATAGAAGCTGGCTATATTGGATAATTAAAGTATCTTTATTGGAATTCCATGGGAACCTATTCTTTTAATTTTAGTTGTTCCTTTGTACATAATGACTTCTTTGTTATGGAAAAGAGCAATAAAACCTTGAGATCATGAAATCATAGTACACCATTTTCTAATGAAAAACAAACTGAAGATAGATTCAAGACTGACATTTTTCCCTTTACAGGAGAGAGCTGGTATGAAATAGCTACTCTATTTTTTAATATTTATTTAATTTATATAAATATGTGTATTTATATAACAAAGACGTGGATTTTTTTGAAAGGGCATAATGGATAATGAATTTATCTGAGCTAAGTCTAGAAGAAGTTATATTGACTTCAGTATTCTTTTTTTTTTTTTTTTGACAGGCAGAGTGGATAGTGAGAGAGAGAGAGAGAAGAGAGAGACAGAGAGAAAGGTCTTCCTTTTTGCCGTTGGTTCACCCTCCAATGGCCGCTGCGGCCGGCGCATCTCACTGATCTGAAGCCAGGAGCCAGGTGCTTCTCCTGGTCTCCCATGCGGGTGCAGGGCCCAAGGACTTGGGCCATCCTCCACTGCCTTCCCGGGCCATAGCAGAGAGCTGGCCTGGAAGAGGGGCAACCGGGATAGAATCTGGCGCCCCTACTGGGACTAGAACCCTGTGTGCCGGCGCCGCAGGCGGAGGATTAGCCTGTTAAGCCACGGCGCTGGCTTGACTTCAGTATTCTTAAGTAATTTAATAATATGATTTATAAACCTGAAGTTTTATATTTCAGTTAGTAGCATATATAATTTTAAAATTTGCTTTAATTTCTCAGGATTTACATATTGTTAAAACGGAATTGAAGTTTTATTCAAACTTTAATTAAATATAAACTCCTTTTATAGCCCTTTTCTTCTTTTTAAAATTTAAAAATACATTAAAAGGGGAATACTTCTGACTGAAATTGGGACTTAAATTTCCAGAGCCCAACTCGTTTACAACACTTATTCATACCTGTCACTGAGTTACATCCATGGCCTTCATAAAATGGTCTGTAAACAAGTATTTTGTGTTACGATGATGGAAATGGCAATTTGGAAGGCAGCTTACACATTTTCAGAACTATCTTCTAACTATGTTAATATGGTATGATCCTGATCCATTCATCAACAGCTGAATGGACTGCCACTGGATACTTCATTAACATTCAATTTTCTGGTCAGCAAACAAGAAGGTTTTTGTACATGGGAATTCAATGGTGAAGACCATGTTGATGATGGTTCCCCGAGAAGTAAAATCACTTAGAGCTGGTAACATTATTGGACAATGGCCAAGCACAGGGTGCTAAGAAAGAACAGCAGAGGATTTGGATGAACAAATATTGCTCTAGAATTAGGGATAAATGAAGTTAAGAGTGGTGTATAAGATACAATTATAATTCAGCTGAACCAGCTTTATATTTGTCTTTTGGTATTCCTCAGAGACTGCCCCTTATCCTTGTCCATGATAAGGAAAAGAAATGCTGAGCTAGTGGTTTTTATTGTGGATTTTAAAGTTCAAACATCTAGAAATACTCAGAACTAGCTGTCTAGAATGTTTAGCAATGCGCAGAATGAGGACACAGATATAACAGTTACATAACTTGACATAGATGTATGACCAGAGGGATGTAGAAGATTCTGTGGAGAACCTGCTGCATGATCTCTGAAAAGCTAAATGCACTACACAGAGCTTGCTGCTTCAAACTTCAGAGACAAAGTGTGTTTGTGTGAAGACGTTCCCAGGGAGCCTTTTAGAAAAGGCTCTTGAGTCCTGGATGGTCGCCTGTTGTCTTTTTCCATTTGTGCTGCTGTCACACACTATCTGGGACTGGATGATTTATAAAGAACGGGGATCTATTTTTCACCATTCTGGAGGCAAGGAAGCTAGTGGGATTGCTGTCTGCTCCCAAGATACAGCCTTGCATCTGTTTCTTCCACACGGGGAAACTAAGTATCCTCAGAATGGCAAGAATGCTCCCTCCAATCTGAAGCCCTTTTACAAGGGTACTTACTGATTCTCTTCCATAGGGCAGAGCCCAAATGATTTAATTACCCAAAAGGGCCATATATCCTGGTTTCTAATTTACAATGCTTCACAAAACATTTTTCAGTCTTTGCATTTTTAAAACATTTTGACTTATTTTTGTAATTTATTTGAGAGGCAGAAAGAGAGAGAGACAGAGAGATTCCCTGTCCACTGGTTCACTCCCCAAATGCCTGCAATAGCAATAAGGACCAGGCTAGGCTGAAGGAAGCTGCTGAGAACTCAAGCTAGGTCCCCCATGAAGGTGGCAGGGACTCAATATTTTGAGCCAATACCTACAGTCTCCCAGGATGAGCGTTAGCAGGAAACTGGAATCAGGAGTGGAGCTGGGACATGAACCAGGCCCTCCAACATGGGATATCGGCATCAAGGCATCCTCACCATTGCTCCAAACGCCTGCCTGCAAGTTTGACTTAGGATAGTTTTATGGGAAGATAACCTCATTGAAGTGGGAGAGTGTCTATATTGTTGCATTGGGGATTACATTTTAGCATCAAGTTTGGAGAGGAGGCTGTCATCCAAACCATGGCACCTGTCCATTCTTTGTCCTATTTTATCAAATCATTTGTTGTCATTAAAGCCTTATATGATATGTTCTGTGGAGTCTGTGAGTCCTTTTAGTTATCCGAGCCTCTGTAAGCTTGCATCTTTACTGGATCACAAAAGCTTCTTACTTTCCAAGACCAGGTAAAGTGCCTGTCCTTGTCATTCATTTCAAAATAACAAATTCACTTTCACATATTTCATTAGCTTTCTATTGTTGCAACTAATGGCTTGCTAGTGCACCTAACAGAAACTACATGATTGAACAAAGCCATAATATATATTGCCCAGGCTGGTTACTAGGATAGAAGAGTTAAAATTTGAGTATTTAGTCTCCGGATGACTTTAAGACCCACAGGAGACACCTGTAGGGGAAAGGATCTGTGATTAACCTCAATGCAGTGCCTGGCCTATCCAGGTGAAAGTATTAAAAGCTACAGGCAGAAATATTGTTCAAGTTCAGCAAAGGAAACATTCTCTCCTCTTTCCTTTATATGACTCTTGGGTTGTTGCTACTGGGCATGATATCCGAAAACCAGGAGATCCTGCTATGTGTAAATAATCCTATTAAGCAAAAGACAATCTTTGTTTCTGTAAGATCCACATGAAACATAATGTTAGATTTGGACAACAGAGGCAGTATGGGAGGTATTTCCACAGCTAATAACAAGTCCCCTGCCCTGACAGTGGCTACAGCCCAAGCGTAACCCTCTTGTGGTCTCTGGATATCTTGGAGAAGAGGGCAGTGATAACGTGTCAGTGTGTCAGCCCTCGGAGGATATCCCTTCTCTGAAAAGAAAAAAAAAAAAAAAAAAAGACAGCTCAGTGTAATGCTGTGAAAGATCAGAAACTGATTTAGAATTCACGGGGTTGTTGCAATGAACAAATGCTTCCAAAAAGTCTTATTTAAAACTCTGTCTCATCAGACACCCTATCTTTTCTCTTTTTTAAATTTATTTATTTTTTTATTTTTTTGACAGGCAGAGTGGACAGTGAGAGAGACAGAGAGAAAGGTCTTCCTTTTTGCCGTTGCTTCACCCTCCAATGGCCGCTGCGGCCAGCGCATCACGCTGATCCGAAGCCAGGAGCCAGGTGCTTCTCCTGGTCTCCCATGGGGTGCAGGGCCCAAGCACTTGGGCCATCCTCCACTGCCTTCCCGGGCCACAGCAGAGAGCTGGCCTGGAAGAGGGGCAACCGGGACAGAATCTGGTGCCCCAACCGGGACTAGAACCCGGTGTGCCGGCGCCGCAGGCAGAGGATTAGCCTAGTGAGCCGTGGCGCCAGCCTCTTTTCTCTTTTTAGTCTTCTCTATTGCAGTCCTTATTTTCTGCACTGGTACCACTTTGACAGTAAGAAAAGAAATAGGAGAGCCAAAACAAGAAGGAAAAGGCTTTTAGAAAGCGCATATTCGTATGCCTTTGTGTGGTTTTTGTTCTTTTTGAAGTGCCTTCATTTGTTTTTCACCTTCTTCTTCTAAAAAGGTTGCTACATCTCTAAGGGGAAACATATTTTGTTTTGTTTTTTCTTGAAAGTAAATGGTCATAGCGATATTTCTGGCAATCATAAAGTGACATTTCGGGGTAGACAACAATGGTCCTTGGCCTGAGCTCCACCACTACCCTTGTAATTCCCTCAGGTATGTTGGCTTCCAGCCCGCTGGCCTATCCCTATCAGTACATGGTGCTACCTCCCAAGGCTTCTGAGAACAATAGAAGCCTCATCTATTGAATTTGTTCTTTTGTGAATGTCATCCAAATACAGTCATGTACTCTGGGACTTTTGTAAATTAGCTGATCCTATAAATTAATCATAATGCATTCCTGGAAAAATATCTGAATTACCATTAGAGTCTTAAGCATTCTTTCAGGTAATGTATGCCTTTTTAAATTTGCAATTTGAGACGTTGTTCACAGGGCGTATAGTTCAATCCAATTTATAATTATCATGTTGAACTTTTCAAAGCACTAAAATGAAAAAATTATTCTAAAACAAGAGGGAGTTACATTTTGCTAAGTCCATTATGATATACTAAATTATTAGTTTCATACTTCCTAACATCAAATAAGATATAGGTTTGTTGCTCAAATACTATTGTAATAAAAAAAAAACTGGCAAGAACTGTATGCAGGATTTATTCTAATGCATGAAAATGCTAGAAATGTGGGAGAAAGTGTGTTCAAAAACAGGTCTCTGTTGGCTTTGCTGCTAGTTAGATAGCATTCTTAGTGTCGCCACTTCTTTGCTCTGTAGGAACATTTTTTAAAGATATTCCTTTATTCATGAGGCATACAGACAGAGAGAAAGCTCCTATCTTCTTTTTCACTCCCCAAATTCCTTCAATGGCCAGTGCTGGGCCAGGCTGAGCTGGGAGTAGCAGGAATCCAGTGATTTGAGCCATTATTTGCTGCCTCCCAGAGTGAGAATTATCAGGAAGCTGGAGTGAGGAGCCATATCTGAAAATCAAACTCAGGTACTCAGCAGACCTCCAAAGCACCAGTCTAAATTTCTACCACCTCTGTGGACAATTTTTAGATATTGTCTTCTTGGATTTTCAGGGACTTGTCTCTGAAATGGCTAGCTGTGGTTTCTTTTAAAACTTGCTCTGTATGGATTTTACTGTGGTACTTGAATTTGTTAAACTGATATGTAATTTAGCCATATTCGGAAACTTTATGACAAGTTTTATTGTGAAAAACTTTTGGCTTATTCTTTCTCTCCTCATCCACTAGAACAACCAGTAAATCTTATTCTCTGTGTACTTCACTTTTTGTATTTTCTGTTACAGTTTCTAAATGTTGAGTAATCACTGCTCTTGTGCAATATAATCTGGTGTTTAGATCAATTGATGAAATTTGATGTTAGATACTGTATTCTTTAGCTCTAATTTTTCAAATATTTTAGTTTTCATTTAACTCCTGATATTTCTTACATATCCACTCATTATATCTATCTTTCCTTATGGATGCTTAAACATATTTTTATTGATATTTAAACTTTATACTATTTCAAAATAATTTCTTTTTTTCTCTTGAGATTAGTTCACATTTTTATTTACTTAAATGTAGTTATGTTTCTTGTAACACTATATTTACATTATAGATAATATGCTGAATAGACTCTGGAATCTTCTGAAATATGTTTAGAATTTAGAATTTTTTTTTCTTTTTCCTTTTAGTAGGCTGTAAAATTGCTGTAGGTTCACTAACAAATTGCTTAGGTATAGTCTCTGACTTTCTTGGAAATGTTTAAACACATCCCAAAATTCTTTGAGACTTCCCCTTGAGAGTTGGGGTCTAAATCCTCTGACTTTGATCTTGAGTGTGACTTTTGCTTGTAACCCACAGATTATAACAGAGCTGATGCTGGTTGATTTCTGAGACTATGCTAGCAAAAAAAAAAAAAAAAAAGATTATGTTTCCCATTTATTTGCTGGATTTTCATTGTTGTGGGAATATGAGAAGGACAAGGACAACCTTCTTATCTCACCTTAAAGAATTTTGACGTGGACAGGGACAGTGAACAAAGCAAGATTTAGTGAAAGAGAGAAACTTCCAGCCACCTCCATCAGGAGTGGGGATCCAACAGAAGAGTTGCCAAAGAAGTTTGCCAGTGCAGCTATTTTATACACAAAGTGGTTCTCTTTGATTGGGCCATCCCTAAAAATCAAACCTAGATTTAACCAATCAAGGGATTTCATGTACTTAATTTGTTGGTAATTTTTCTCATGAATGTAGAAGTTTTCAAGTGTCTTTATGTGTGTATTGAGATATTCTGTTGTGTTTTTTCATTCATCTTTCTTACTGTATTTCAATTTTGGAAGTTTGTATAGAGATATATTCAACTCACCATTTTCATTCATATTTGAAAATTATTTATATATATTTATATATAAATTTATTTTTAGCTTTACTCAGAGAACCTGGTACATTTCTGGGAGGTAAAATCCAGAAGTGACTGCTTCCCTGGAAGACATTCTCACAATCACCATCGAAGCATTGTTGCCAGTTTAGAGCTCCGCTGGTCCCTGCTCCAACAGACCTTACTTGTATTTCTCTAATTCCTCTCTGTCTGCATGTCAAGGTGGCAGTTTTCCTTGAGACCTAAACTCTCTGAGGAGCTGTACAAAACTCATTTCTTTTCAGTTCTTCTTTTTTTAAATTTATTTTCTCATAAAGATGGGAGTGACAGCTTCCAAACTCTTTTTATGATGTAGCTGAAGCTGGTTCATTGGTAATTTTAACCTTAAAACTTCCTTGCTTCCCAGGGTGGATTCCAATTGATTATTATGTATTCTTTTTAATGTTATAATGGATTTTATTTGCTAATGGTTTAGAATTTTTACAGTTCTATTCATGAGGCATATTGACTGGTAGTTTTCTTCTCTTGGCAATATTAATCTGATTTTGGTGTTATAACAACACTGGTTTTTTTGGCTGAGTTGGGAAATATTTCACCTTCTTCAATTTTCTGGTGAATTTCCCTTATTTCATAAATGGTAGAATTCATCAGTGAAGCTGCCTAACCCTGTTTTATTTGTAGGATAAAATTCAAATTCTTAAGGCTGTCGCTGTGGCATACGCAGCAGGTTAAGCTGCTGCCTGCAATGCCAGCATCCCATATGGGCGCCAGTTCAAGTCTCAGCTGCTCCACTTGCTAGCCTGCTAATGCATCTGGAAAGGCAGCAGAAGATGGTCCAAGTGCTTGGGCCCATACACCCAACTGAGAGACCCAGATGAAATTCCTGGCTCCTGGCTTTGGCTTGGCTCAGAGCTAGCTATTGTGGCCATCTGGGAGGTGAATGAGCAGATGGAAAACTTTCTTTCTTTCTCTCTCTCTCTCTCTCTCTCTCTCTCTCTCTCTCTTCTCTCTCCCTCTCTCTGTAATTCTGACTTTCAAATAAATAAATAATTTTTTAAAAAAGATTCAAATTCTTTAACAGATAAGGACATTCAATTTAGTTCTTCTTTCTTGAACTCGGTAGTTTGTATACCTAAAGGAATTTATACATTTTATCAAAGTCAACTTTAGTTTCATAGGTTGACAAATTCAATGTCCTTAACTTTATAATTATAAATCCGGTATTGATATCAACTCCCTCATTCTTCTACTTGAAAGTCAGAGTTGGAGAAAGAGAGAGAAAGAGAGAGAGAGAGGAAGAGAGAGAGAGAGAGGGAGAGGGAGAGAGAGAGAGAGAGACCATCCAGGTACTGATTCACACCCTGATGGCCACATGGCCTGGGTTATGTGAGGCTGAAGTCAGGAGCCAGGAGCTTCATCTGGGTCTCCCACGTGAGTGGTAGGGATACAAACATTTCTGACATTTTATGCTGATTTTCCCAGACTATTAGCAGGAAGCTGGATTGGAAGTGGAGCACCCAGGACATAAACCAACATCAATATGGGATGCTGGTAGCATACTGACATCATGGGTGACAGCTTTACTCACTATGCAACAATGCCAGCCCCCAACTCTCTCATTCTTGATATTTGTGATTTATTAATTCTTTATCTTTTTTCTTTTATCATATTGGTTATAAGTATATGAATTTTATTGATCATTTCAAGCATCTTATTTCTATATTTTATTCATTTCACTTCTACTTTTCATTGCTTACTTTTTCTGCTTGCTTTGAGTTTAATATTGATTTTAGTTCTTTTCTTATACAGAAATTCCTTGCTATAAATTCCCTATTAGTACTGCACATGAACATTCCAAACAAGTTGATGTGTTGCCTTCATTTTCATTCTGTCTAAAATATTCGTATTTCCTTTTTGGTTTCTTCTTTGATTCATGGTTTACTTGGAAGTTTGTTATTTAGTTTATATACTTTGGGGATTCTTTTAACGATTTATTATTTGTTTATTTATTTATTTGAAAGAGTTACAGAGAGGCAGAGGCAAAGAGAGAGAGAGACAGAGAGAAAAAAAGAGAGAGAGAGAGAGAGAGAGATTCCATCTGTTGGTTGATTCCCCAAATGGCTGTAATGGCCGGTGCTGGGCCCATTTGAAGCCAGGAGCCTCTTCCTGGTCTCCCACAGGGGTGCAGGGGCCCAAGGGTTTGGACCATCTTCTACTGCTTTCCCAGGCCATAGCAGAGAGTCGGATGGGAAGTGGAGCATCCAGGACTCAAACTGATGCCTTTATGGGATGCTGGCACTGCAGGCAGGGGCTTTACACATTATGCCACAGCGCCAGCCCCATCTTTGGGGGATTTTTAAAAGATATCCTTCTGATACTGAGTTCTAATTTAATTCAGCTATAGTTAGATAATATTTTTATTTAACGTGAACTTTTAAAACCTAGTAAGACTTATTTTGAGGACCAAAATTTGGACTTTTTTGGTCAGTGTTCTGTGAGGTATTGGAAGAACTCTGCATCTTGTTGTTGATAAGTGACACATTTTAAAAATATTAATTAGGTCAAGTTGATTGGTAGTGCTATCCAAATCACTTACATCATTTTTCATTTTCTTTTACTTGTTCTCTCAATAATTGAGATAGGAGTTTGAAATATTCAACACTTTCATAGCATTGTATCTTTTCTGTTCTATTTACTTTTAACTTGCATATTTTAAAGCTATGCTATTTGGTTTGTAAACATTTATATATTTAAGCCTTATCTAATTGATACCTTTTATTACGTGCTTTTCTTTTCTCTGGTATTATTCTCTCTCTGAATCTACATTGCCTAATATTATTGCCATTTCAGATTTCCTGTTAGTCTGTTACAATGATATTGATGGGACGAGTAAGATAGCACCTGAGAGGTGACCCTTAATTTTGGAAACCCAGAAGTCACTGGGTACCTTGTTAAAAGCCATTTCAATTGAATGTTGGAGAAAGAATCCTTATTAGAATGAGCTCAAGGCGGGTTGGGGGTGAGGGCGGGGAATGTAAGAGGATATGGAAACAGTGAATACAGAATACTTAGGGATTTTCATTGTTAAATATTATAGAAAATTGTGGCATATACTGTCAGGGAAATGTGAGATCAGTGGACAATAAAATGGACATTGATGTTTGGTACAGTAGCTGCTGCTTTGAGTATGGGCATCTCACATGGGATGTACTCACATGGGTACCTGGTATCTGGGTATAAGTCCCATCTCTATTCCTAATTCCACCATCCTACTAATGTGTATACTAGGAGGCAGAATGTGGTGGATCAAGTTCTTGGGAACCTGCCACATTTGTGGGAGACCCATTATCAAAGACTAATTATAATCATCAGTTTCTACTTTTAATTTTTAGAAAGACCTGAGAAATTCTTAACCTGTTCTAACATCATCATAATTCAGTTTTGTCCTATGGTATAGAGAAAAAAAAAAGAAGAAAAAAAAAGAAAGAAGGCATCAACAGGGAGAGGACTTGTGAGTCAAACAGATGGAACATAGACATTCTAAATTTCCCTCTTATGGAAAATACATCCAAAACTGATGCAGAAAAGGAGGAAATATGCATTAGAAATGGCAAGTCATTTTTGAAATTATGTCAACTTGCTTATTATCAGAAGTATCATTTAGGGGTACACATCTTTGAATAAGTATTGCACTCTCAGTTTTCTGTAAAGTATTTCAAATATTGAATTTGAGTGAATATATGTGTATGGTACAGAAATACAAGGAGTGAGTATAGACCATAGAGGTCATTTTTAAATATAGAGGCCATTTAATATGAAGCAATAATTCATTGTTCTATTCAGCTGAGATAAATTCTCGTTACTTGGAGGTATTAGGAGAAATTATACGTGTCAGTAAGCTTTGTGAAGAATTAAATCATTCTTATGATAATCAGATTCTTTACTCTTCATTCTCTGATACCATAAGCTCAATAAAACAAGCAGAATTAACACTTCCACAGTGATATGAAATGCCTTTTTGTGATATAAGAATATGACCTCATTTCAATCGCAGTGGTATACTAGAAAAAATCCTAAGACAATTAATGTAGGCACTTATGATCATGTTTATCTATTTTGTTTCTATAAATACCATCTCTATTCCTATTATCATTATCAAGTGTCTATATATTTTTTAAAATGTATATTTATTTTATTTGAAAGGTAGAGTTACAGAGAGAAAGGCAGAGAGAGAGAGAGAGATTGAGCGAGCACTTTCATCTGCTGTCCACTCCCTTAATGGCTGCAAGTGCTAGGCCTGGGCCAGACCAAAGCCAGGAGCCAGGAAATTTATATGGGTCTCCCATGCAGGTGGCAAGGGCCCCAAGTATTTGGATAACCTTCCACTGCCTTTCTAGGTATTTTAGCAGGGAGCTGGATCAGAAGTTGAACAGCCAGGAATACAACCAATGCCCACATGGGATGCCAGTACGCAGGCAGTGGCTTAATCTGCTATACCATAGTGCTGGTCCCAAACTGTTTATATTTTAGAAGTATGTATGCACAATCCATCCATCCTCAAAAATTCCAGAGGCTACCCTTCAAAAATTTAGCCTCATTTCCTAAATCATAAATATTTTCCTTTTAATTTGTCTTCTCCCAATCATAAAAACGTCTTGCATTTAATTTTTAACATTTGTGCTTATTTATTTTTAATTTATTTGAAACACAGAGCAAGAGGGAGGGAGAAAGTGAGACAGAGAGACATAGACAGAAAAAGAGCCATAGATCATCTCTCTACTAGTTCACGCCCCAAATGCATGCAGTCATCAGGAGGTTAGGCCGGGCCAAAGCCAGGGCCCCAGATCAGTATCCTCTGTGAAATATTTGCTATGCACTGAGTAGCTTGTTCCAAAACAAATTTTTATTCCAGCTATAATTCTACTTGGAAAAGTGCATATTTGGGCCAGTAATCAAAATCTACTAGATTCTCCACACCTAATTCCTCTTCCTCACTGCCTTAAGATCCCTTTCATTAGACTATACAAGGCTTTTGTTTTTCCTGAATGAAATGTACTTCTTGCTGATACTATTTGGACACTTAGTAATAGACTGTGTTAAATGCTATATGTTAATGATATACCTGTCAAATAGGCTTGCTTTCTTTTTGATGAGTTAATATTCCTTAAATACAGAAATGGCTTTGGTATCCCTCACAGAGACTCTCACACTTGAAAGAATATTCAGACTTAATACACATTTCAATTTATTCCATGAAATATGGCAGAATGTGTGCACATTCTCACACATATGTATGTGTGCGTGTTTGTGTGTATGTGAGTGCATGCATATCTAGCTTTGAAATTTAAATATGAATTCCTCACATAATTTATTGCACAACACTTACTTACTTGGCTTAGGACTTTCTTTTAAAATGTTTCATTGGAACCTAAAGCATTTATTATTATAATTGAAATCAAGTAATTCCCTATGCTTTAGTTTTCTCTACTCTCTCTTCCTATTAGTGTGCAACCATCAAGAGAATTGTAAAAACTGTGCTTTGTGTACAGGCACCAACTATGCAGTCAAAAATTAATTCTCAAACTATAAACATAGACAACTGAATAATAAATTGAAGGTACTATTATACATTGACCCAAATCTCTATTATAAATTTACTATTTTAGTTATTATATGTTCAGCTTGAGCAAATATATTTTTATTTTTTCGTTTTATAACATTGAAGATCATCTTATTTCATCATTTGATGAGGTGCACAAACTGTCAAATTGAAGGGAACCACTATAAAACACATCAGTGATTTTGATGAAAGCAATAGGAAATAGTGATCAAGGAGATGAAGCATAATAGATGATCAATAAGAAACATACAGCCTGCCAAGTTTCCTGAGGTATAGAAAAACAATGCTCCTCAAGTATATAGATAGTATGATTCTCATACACTCAGGTAAGAATACATAATGCAAAGACATTTAGCTGTGACTGATTTTTGTGAATGATGTTAAACTGTAAATACTAAGGAAGTTTGCTCTTTTATATGATTCTGTGTCTAACCTTCTTGGGAAATGTGAACATCCCCAAACAGAATGATGCTACTAAGGTCATATACATATAATTAAAAACAGGTCTATTGTTTTTCAAAGGAAGACTTGGAGACTAGCAGTATTTAAATAACTTCTCCAAGTCCATTTGGACAGTGTTAAACAAAGGCAATGCTTGAACAAAGAGCTTCTGATTTGTACACTAGAACTGCCCACTGGGCATTTCCAAGTTACCACTGAACCAAAAGAAACTGAATTTTGAGTCACTTTGAATGTGTTGAATTACCTGCTGCTATATGTCAGAGCCTTACCGATGCTAAAAGTCATTAACAGTCTACTCTATCATGTATCTTTATACATATGATTGGGTGATTAACTTAGCTTTATCATGGAGAGGGGAAGTATTCTTGTCCAGTTTGGGGAAATAACTGTTCCCTAGTAGTAGTAGTAATAATAATAATCTCAACACCCAAAGTGTTGTTTGTGTCTAGTCATGCTTCGTTTTTCTTCTGGCAATAGCATCTGGATTTTGCTTTGGGAAAATATTTCTTTGACCTAATTCCTTTATTTGTGAGGAGTATTTTCAAATCACCAAAAACATTAACTGATACAATTTGTTTTCAGAACAACCCTGGGAGGTGATGAGCAATGATATTTTTCAGCTTATTTTATTGAAGGAGGTTTATGTAGTTGGGAACACTTTTTCCTTAAGTTTTATTATTAGTGAGTGACAGAGTAGGTATGAAGTTCATGTGGTCAAGGAAAAATTATACTAAAGTTAAATAGGCAAGGAAGACTTGATACAAGACTATATAGGGGCCAGTGTGTGGCACAGTGGGTTAACGCCCTGGCTTGAAGTGCTGGCATCCCATATGGGCGCTGGTTCAAGAACCGGCTGCTCCTCTTCCAATCCAGTTCTCTGCTATGGCCTGGGATAGCAAGAGAAGATGGCCCAAGTGCTTTGGCCCCTGCACCCACATGGGAGACCCAGAAGAAGCTCCTGGCTCCTGGCTTCGGATCGGCACAGCTCTGGTTGTTACAGCCAATTGGGGAGTGAACCAGCAGATGGAAGACCCCTCTCTCACTCTCTCTCTCTTTTACTCTCTCTCTCTCTCCCTCTCCCTCTCTCTGTGTAACCCGACATTCAAATAAATAAATAAATCTTTAGAAAAAAAGACTATTACCAAAAAAGAGAGAAACTTTACTCAATTCTACTGAAAATGAAATAAGGAGGGTTTTAAGGGGCAAGCTAGTAGAAATGTCCTGAAAATGTTGGGGGATGGACAAAGGGAAGCAGATCAATGAAATGTTTTGAGCACATTGATTTACTCCTGAGTTTACAAGTGTTTACTAATTGTGCCTACAGAAATTAGGCTCCTACAGAGACTGGGAAATAGGGGTGGTATAAGAAATAGTTTCTTGGTTCTTGAGAAAGACTTTTTCTGGGTTGTAAAACGGCAATGCAATTTTGAGAAGTTTCACACACATTCCAAAGGAGCAAAGACAGAATTAACAATTCCAAGTTTTCTAACATAAATGCTTTTAAGAAAAAGATCACAGGACTTAAGTCAGAAAGAAATCTGTCTAAAACTTAGGTACCTGAGGGTTATGTTAAGCACATCTTCTGGGTCAGAACCCATCTCACGCCAAAGTCCATTCTGTACACCACAGTAGATATTACCACTACAGAAGGTCCTGCTGTGTATGAGCTACAGGAAGCTGTGGCCTCAGAGTATGAGAAAGTTAAGCCAGTTAACTTCTCAAAGCACAGAAAATCTTAGCCTCTCTCCAAGAGAGATGCTGGCTTACATTTCTTTGAAATATCATTCTACCAGTGAGACCAGTGTTACAGTGTAGCAAGTAGAGCCTCTACCTGAGACACAAAGTTTGTGACCCAGCTTCTCTGCTTCTGATTCAGCTCCCTGCTAGTGGCCTGGGACAGGCAGTAGATGATGATGGCCCAGGTGTTTGAGCCCCTGCCTCCCACACAGGAGACTCAAGAGAGCTGCTGGCTTCAGTCTGGCCCAGCCCTGGCTATTGCAACCATTTGAGGGTGAACCAGCAGATGGAGGATCTCTTTCTCTCTGTCTCCCTGTCTCTCTGTCTCTGTCTCCCTGTCTCTCTGTCTCTGTCTCTGTGTGTGTGTGTGTGTGTAACTCTGAAATTCAAAACAATAAATTTACCTTTAAAAAAGATATTATACCTATTATGAATGTGTGCCATTTTGAGGATACCAGGAAAACTTATATGTTGAAACCTGTGTTGGCAACAATGTAGAAAATTCCTGTTGTTAGTAACTTGTGATAGAATCCTTGTCAACTCAAAGAACTAATTTTCACATGTGAACGCACATCTGATTCATCTGGGAACTTTACAAAGCACCGATGCTGTGGTCCCTTATGCAGAGATTATGATGTGATCCATCAATGGTTCAGCCTTTACAATCAATTTAAAGATATCTCCATGTGATTCTAATGTGCAACCAATGTTGAAAACCACTCTCCAAAAGAGATCATCTCCAGAATCCTAAAGTAGTTTAGTAATAGAAATAATGAGTAACAATTGCTATTGCATGAAAACATTTGCTAAAACCAATCTACTCATGAAAGGGATAGTAACTCACAACATTTTTTATATTCCTCTGTGCCCCTTAAATAGCCTTCTAACATAGCAACTTGATCAACTGGAAAGGAATGTGTTTGACTCAACTTTGTGTTCATTCACCTGGGCTACTTTTAGCTATCACATATTTTCTTATAACAAAGGAATGATAGGAGTCTTTCAATCACTTCATCTATAATTATTATAACATATTTATAAGTAGAAGGGATATTTATGTACTCACAATAAATAAATGACCTGTTTAAGACAGACATACAAAATTCAATAGTTACAGAAAGCTGGATGGGGGAAGTTCCATTAGCTCACTCACCAAGGCACAAGAAGCTACGTGGAGTATCAGAAGCAACTTATTAACACCGATGGGCCCAGTGGAATTGCTGCCCAAGGCTGAACGACCAACCTGGGTTTCTTATAATATTTATAGGTTCATCAGAATCAAGCCTTAACTGTTACAGCATTGGTGGTTTGATTGCAGCCTGTTTGATTCAGGACCACCCATGAGGAACTTGAGACCACACTTGGGAACTTGAACAGGGGTTTACCAAAAATGAAGAATAGGACACCTGCCCAGGCATGTTGACATCTATGGGGAACAGAGATTGGGACATCTGTCCAGACATGTCAACATCTATGGGGAACTGGAATGGGGATTACAGAAAACTGAGATAAGGACATCTGCCCTCCTCAGGGGTCTTGTTTTTCTCCCTTGTCTCTGTTGCAGCCTAATTTCCTCTTCACTATGACCCTGAAAGTTAGGGTGCAATTTTATATCTGTTTTCCACAAAAGGAAACTCTAGATAATGAGACCCTGGGATCTGTAAATTTTTTTAGGAATATAGCAGAATGAGCTATCTCAAAGACTACTGTCTACTATGTTGAATTTAAAATAAATTGATTTTAACTAGTTCATAATTAATTAATGTCATTTAATTAGGGATGCTGGGTACATGCAAGGATAGCAGAAGAGATTCCTTAACATTAACTAATAAAAATTCCCCTAAGGAGTCAATTAAGTATTAGCCAATGAAAAAAGTCAATGATATTTCTCTTTGTGATCATATTCCTCTTTGTGATCATATCTTACATAGTATTTCAAAGTCAGTTAAACTTTCATTTGAAGGAGAATGTTCATTTGCAGTTTATACAAAAGTCAAGCCTATTTTTCCAACTTGATTATTCCACTTCTTTATTCAGATTACTTTTCAAGGCTCAGCAGAAATCTCACTTTGATGAGAAAGTCCCTTTAACTCTAGCTCAGTTTTGACCTGATTATTTTGTTGCTCCACAAGTATAAACTTTGCTTTTGCCACTGAGATTATAAACCCCGGCTTCTGGACTAATACTTGACAGTATTGCTAACTCACATTTAATAGGTCAGGAGTAGACAGTACAGAAGAAATATTTAAAGGGTTTTGGTACATTTTTGTTTTGGTCACCTTTCCCAAATTAAGGAATCTGCTTTCATCATACTGCATGAAACACTAAGGGCCTAAGACTCATTCATCATCCCCTCCAGAATTTTGTCAGAGTATATAAAAAAAACTGAAGTCACACAGAATAAAAAGCTGCTTAATCCTTCTCAATGCAAACTTGTCTGGAGAAAAACTGACTTGCAGAACATGCCTGAGGCCAGAGGCCAAACTTGAACATTTTGCATCTTCTGACTAATAGGGAGACAACTTGCAGCAAAAACTGACTTGATTCATTGCTCTTGAACAAAGATGCTTGGAGGGAGTAATAAAAAAAACGGAGGGTAGGAGAAACAGGGAGAGAACACTAGACATCTAATTATTGATAAAAACCAGAGGAGAAACTCAGCCTCAGCCTATTAGAGAGGAAGCAGGGTTTCTTGCAGGCCAATATGCCTGAGGAACAATAAAACAGGGTTTAATAGATGACTGGATGGTACTCATCAAGCTTCCATTTCCTTTTCCCTTATGGATAAGACAAATACCAGAAGTATTCAGTTGTCTGCTGCCTTAACTCAGTGTGTGTTGCTATAACAACATACCCAAAGTTGAGTAATATATATATAGACCAAAGGCTCTTTGGGCTCACAGTTGTGATGGCTGTAGGGTCACACAATATGGGACTATCATCCTGCGGAGGGCTCCCTGGCTGTGTCACTTCAGAAAAGCAGAAGCAGAAACCAGCTGTGCACAAAGGGGCACAGGTGTGAGAAACAGAGCAAGACACATAGCGAGAGGCAGCTCACTTCTTGTAACAAACTGCTTCTGAAACTAACCTGGTCCTTTAGGAGCTACATCAGTTCCTTCTGAGGGTGATATCCCTGAGAGCTAATCACCTCTTAAACTTGGAATACTTTTACACTGGAGATGAGCCCAATACTGCCTTAATACCCTAATGATGGAGACCAAGCTTCCTGATTATGAACGTTTGGGGAATTAACACTGTCCAAACCATAGCATTTGTACTTATCCAATAAACATCCATAGACTGATTGAATAAAGCAAATTAGTCCCTTTGGAATTCGGGAACTATAGGAGAAACCCTGAGAGAGGAACACATGTTCCCAATTTTAGGAAAAGATAAGACTAAGGTAGTTTAATATAAATAACAAACATATAACAAGCACATAAGAGAAAGATAATATTCAATTACCATGGGAATTATTTAAATTTGATACAGTAAAATGACCACATAGAAAATAGAATGAGGTCATTACAAATAGGAAATGAAAAAGGGGAGAATAAACTATAAGCAATGTGACATAGGTAAATTAATGTTATTTTTTAAAACTTCAGATCACATTCTGTGGTGACACTCTTGACTAAGTAGAATTCTTCTTGAACTAAAATTTTAGAAGTTACCGAGAAAGCAATTAAGCAAGGGAAAAGATATCAAGAATTAGAGAAACATCAACTGCCCAAGAATTAAATATGCCAAGTTATGTCTCTCCTACTGAGCTCTAATTTACATATGCAATCTGACAAGGCTCTTTCTTAAACCCCATGACTGAGAATTTTAATTTGAAACAAGTAAATGCCCAGATTAATTGCCTTATCTCTGAGTATGTTAAAAGTTAATAATAAGATACTTATTTTATGATGTCAGTGGTTTATTTTAATATTAATTCCATCAGAACTTTTGTCACTTGGTTTAGAAGTTATAGCTTCTATGAAATTGTCATCACTCCAGAATATGTTCAATTGCTTTTCCTTTTTCTTTCTTTTTTTTTTTTTGAGATTTATTTTATTTATTTGAAAGAGAGTTACAGAAAGGTATAGCCAGAGAGAGAGAGAGAGAGAGAGAGAGAGAGAGAGAGAGATCTTCCATCTGTTGGTTCATTCCCCAAATAGCTACAACAGCCAGAACTGAGCTAATCTGAAGCCAGGAACCAGGAGCTTCTTCCAGGTCTCTTGTGCAGGTATAGGGGACCAAGGACTTATGCCATCTTCTACTGCTGTCCCAGGCCATAGCAGAGAGCTAGATTGGAAATGGAGAAGCCGGGGCTCAAATTGGCGCCCATATGGGATGCCAGCACTGCAGGCCAGGGCTTTAACCTGCTGTACCACAGCACCAGTCCCTCAGTTGCTTTTTTCAGTTGTCCCATAGAGAGGCTGGTACTGTGGTAGCAGGAATAGCCCCCTCCTGGAGTGCTGACATCCCATATGGGTGCCAGTTCAATTCCTGGCTGTTCCACTTCCCATCCAGCTCTCTGCTATGGCCTGGGAAGGCAGTAGTAGATGGCCCAAGTCCTTGGAGCACCTGCACCCAGAGAAAGCTCTTAACCCCTGGTTTTGGATTTGCTCAGCTCTGGCCATTGCAGCCATCTGGGGAGTGAACCAGTGGGATGGAAGACTTTTCTCTCTCTCTCTCTTTAACTCTGCCTTTCAAATAAATAAATGTTTAAAAAAATTGGCCCATAGAATCTTGATTACTTTACTGACTGCTGTACAATACTGTTCCATCGAGGGTGGGAGTTGTATCATACTAATCACTGCATTCTGAATACCCAGCACAACATTTGCTACAAAGTATTTACTGAATGATATAACATAAATATACTTTCCCAAAATATAAAATATTTGTTACCATCTTATTAGCCTAGTTTCTTTTTCTTGCCATTCAGAGCCGGTAAGTAACTTTCTAAAGCAAAATGCATCTAATCTACCAGTGCCAGTTTGCATAACAAAGACAGCAGGCATTTAATTAAAAGGTATATAACTTGCATTATTTTAACTTGAGTTTTCTAGAACAACTTCTTTCTGGGCAACACAAGATACTAATTTTTAATTGAATATTTAAAACCAAAATTGAGCCATAAAAAATTCATCCTTTAAATCTATTGTGTGGATTTCTGAGCAAGCCAATCACTTTAAAAACCTAGATTTGTTTAATATGCCAGTAAAAACAAGGTGTTTATTTTAAAAGAATGGCAACTCATTACATAAACCAGATAAAATAATGAATGTGTCTTGAACTGTGTTTCCCTGTAAGCAAAACTTGAGAAAAAAAAACTTTATTGTTAAGAAGTTTAAGAATTTGATATCAGAAGGAAAAATGAGATGAAAGAAGTGAAGCAGTCATACAAAGATGTGTTTTAAGTTGACCACAGCTACAGCTGATCTGTCGCATGATCTGGAAGGACTGTCCTAGATGGCTTATAAAACATGTCCCAGAAATATATGCTCTATGGAAGAAAAGGAGAAAGCTTTGTTGGTTCCTGTTTCTGCTTGGCCAAGTGTTGCCTCATGGGGCACTAGCTGTCTAGCAATTCCAACTTGTTTATCAGTGTTTACTGTGAGCAATCCCAGAGGCACACAACAGACAGCAGCTATTTGTAGGAGGCAGAAACTGATCTAAGCATGCTGGTTAGTTGTCAGAACAGTTGGTGGAAGAAGAGGTGAGGTCAATAGGATTTAAAGTGCTGCAAAAACAATATATAATGCAAGAAGTCTCCAATTTAAAATTATTTTTTGTTTGCTTTTTAACCCTTCTCGACTGAATTTTCTGATTACTCAAATCACAGATTATTTTCATTGCCATTTCTATTTCCTGTCTTCCTTTTATTTTAAATCATCTTTCTTACTTCTAGGAATTTTTACATTTTTAATATTATCAATTTTGAAATAATCCTGTTACTATGGCTATGGTTATATTGTTCTTTCCTGTTAACAACCTATCTTTCCTTTAAAGAATCTGGTTGATTAAGTCTCATGAGAGATGCTTTTGTACACTAACAACAAAACATCAACAGATCAAAGAGACGTCTAAATGACAAATAACAAAACAAATGGGATATAACACTACTTTCTTGTTAAACATGTCTAACAATTTTTCCACTGCTTGAAAAGGGTTTTTGTACCAACACCAGCCCTCATTACTTCTAGTCCATGTTTTAAAAACATTGTTTGTCTCTTACCATTCAATGTGAGAGTTTTTTTTCCCTCCTAATAAGTTTGATTACATTATTGAAAAGAAATTATCTACAGCTGGTTTATCCATGAGCACTGCCCTGTTCATTACAGTGCATTTATTTTATTTTATTATTTTTTTTACCAGGCAGAGTTAGACAATGAGAGAGAGAGACAGAGAGAAAGGTCTTCCTTCCGTTGGTTCACTCCCCTAATGGCCGCTATGGCCGGTGCTGCGCTGATTCAAAGCAGGAGCCGGATACTTCCTCCTGATCTCCCTTGCGGGTGCAGGGACCCAAGCACTTGGGCCATCCTCCACTGCCTTCCTGGGACACAGCAGAGAGCTGGACTGGAAGAGGAGCAACTGGGACTAGTACCCGCCACCTCAACCAGGACTAGAACCTGGGATGCTGGAGCTGCAGGCGGAGGATTAGCCTAGTGAGCCACAGCGCCAGCCCTTTGCAGTACATTTAAATGTGCTCCCCCACTCCCTGCAAAATGTTCAAATCCTAACCCTTGGTACATATGAATGTGGCATCATTTAGAATGAAGTTCTTTGCAGGTGTAATTAGTTTTGGATCTCAAGATGGATATCTTAGGTTAACCAGTTTGGCACTAAATCCAATTACAAATTTCCTTACAAAAAGAACAAAAGGCACAGATAGAAGAGGGCAAATACAGAGAGAAGGTATAGGCGGACAGAAGCAGAGATCGATGGTAGTTATGCACCTAGAAACTCTGGAACACCAAGGGTGCTTGAGAGTCACCAGGAGCCAGCAAAAAGTTTGGAAGAGATGCTCATTGGATATCCCAGAAGGAACTAACCCTGGAGCCACACAGATTTTGACTGCTGACCTACAGAACTACAGGGGTATAAATTTCTTCAGTTTTAAAACCACTCAGCTTGTGATAATTTGTTACAGCAGTCCCAGCAAATTAGTACATTCATGGAGAGAAAATGGTTCACAAGTTTTCCAAGAATTATTCCAATGTGATTTCAGATTCATTAACACATTTCATTTTCAATATGCACTTCAATAGACAGAGCTTCAAAATAAAATTTAATTGGTCTTATGTAGAAATTTATATGGATTGTGTGAATACAACTTGACCTATGGCAAAACTGAAACATTATATGGTACAATAGTTTTAGATTGCCCAGAAAGGAGACTATCAACATACAGTTAATGATCTTGATTGCATTAAGCACTACAGAATACGCATGTGTTTATATGTGTGGGTGATGTGAGATCCGAATTTGAGAATCCGTTTACTGAGCTACTCCATTATTTTATTTTAAATTAGAATCCAGCATTTAACCCTGTCAACATTTGAAAAAGCAGCAGTCTACATATTTTAATACTCATTTTTAAGAGATAATTTTTATTTATTAACTGTAATAATTAATTATCTCTTTTGGAGTCTTTTAGACAATGATGGTGTGATACCGAGGAGGTAGAGAAATATGTGCACTACTGAGCTAAATAATGGGAAAAGATATCAGTTGCCTGATTTGGCAACCAGCCAATGTGACCATTTCACTGGCTGTGCTCACAGCAAATGACAATTAATTTAAGTTCCAATCAATGTTTCTAGTTGTTATCAAAGGTCCCTGGGGCTGATGTGCTCCTTAAACTGATTGAACAGTTGTACTAATCTCTTACCCAAGAATGTATCTAATTCATGAAGTTGAATATTTAACATAGACAGAACTCTTGATGAATGTACTTGGAACTATCATATACTTCAGGTAAACTTTTTTTAGTACTGCATTAGCAAAGAGTCGACATTTAATTCCAAACTTCCCACATGTATCAGTTTTCTATTGCTGGCAGTCATTCAAGGGCTTTAAAATTTATTTCCATGTTCTCTGATAATTGTTAACAATGGCCTATCATACTTTGCGCTAGACTCAGACATAACTTATTGTCAGCTACATGTGTGCGTGCTTATGTTGTCTTTCATGTTGATTCTGAGAGATTCTAAGCTGTGACTTGTATTCCTAAAAAAGGCCATGAGCAGAGCCTCCCCAGCATCCTTGAGTAATCTCAGTGTCTGAGAGTGAGGCTGGGGCAGTCCTCTCAGTTCAGTACCTTCATCCCACCAGGTACATCCAGTGCTCATCTTATCTAAGAGTAGCCTGGTGAAAATATTAATTGCTGCTTGTTGACTACTTGATACTATCTCAGAAGACAAATTATGTGAGCCAGGGCAGATCAACCTGGAGATAAATACTGGTGAGATTTGAACTTTAAAATTCCAAATCTTTATGAAGCTGCTGCATCTTTTCAATGCCCTAGTAAGTTATTCAAGATTTCAATTCAGCACAAATGAAACTAGATAAGCATTATTTCACTTGGTCAAATACCTAATTTAAACTATTGATTATCACAAATAGATTGACATTGACAGCTGGCCCTCCATATCCATAGGTTCTGCATCTGCAGAGTCAGTCAACAGTAAATCAAAATTTTAAAAAATTGTGCAGGGTTGGTTCTGTGGCATAGCAGATGAAGCCTGCAGTGCCAGCATCCCATATGGACAACAGTTTGGGTCCCAGCTGCTCCACTTCTGACCCAGCTCTCTGCTATGGCCTGGGAAAGCCTGTTTAACTCTGACTTTCAAATAAAAATAAATAAATCTTTAAAAAAAGTATGGAGGAGGATTGTGTAGATTATATGTAAATAATATACCATGTTACATAACAGAAAGGTTTGGAGAGGGTTCTTTAAAAAAAAGATTTATTATTTATTTTAAAGGGAGATGATTAATTTATTTCTTGATTGATTCATAAATTCACATGCTAAATTCCAGCATTTTCCAGGGCTGGGCCAGGCAGAAACCATAGCCAAGAGCTTCTTGTGGAAATAGAGGCCTAAGGACTTAGGCCATCCTCTGTTACTTTTCGAGGTGCATTAGCAGGCGCAGTATCAGAAGCGGAGCAGTGGGGACTTGAACTGGTGCCCATTTGGGATGCAGGCACTGCAGGTGGAGTTTTAACCTTCTATGCCACAGTTCCGGCCCCAAGGGGGTATATTCTGTAACCAATCCCTCAAGGGTACCATGTAGGACTGTTTTTACTATTTATGATTGACACACATGAGATTATAAATGCTGATTATTAATATAAATTATGACCAAAGTTTCACTTTGAAATTAGGGAGTCCAAATTTCACATCCTACTTTTACTATTTACTTGGAGGAAATTGTCTAACCTTTTCATCCTCAGAGGTAAATATAATGCTGATGTCACAATATTATTATAAAGATTAAATTAGATAATCAGTGTGAAATACTTAGGCCAGAGTGAAGCACTTGATAAGTGGTTAATAGTACTCATGATGGAAAATGTTTTGTATTTGGGAATCAAAAGGGGGAAAGATTATTTCATTTCAGCCAGAACAAAAATATTTTTATTTTTTTTTTTTTTTTTTTTTTTTTTTTTTTTTTTTTTTTTTTTTTTTTTTTTTTTATTAAACTTTTATTTAATGAATATAGATTTCCAAAGTATAGCTTATGGGTTACAATGGCTTCCCCCCTCCCATAACTTCCCTCCCGCCCGCCACCCTCCCCTTTCCCCTTCCATTCATGTAAAGATTCATTTTCAATTCTCTTTGTATACAGAAGATCAGTTTAGTATATATTAGGTAAAGATTTCAACTTTTTGCCCATATAGCAACATCAAGTGAAAAAACTACCATTGGATTACTAATTATAGCATTAAATAGCAATGTACAGCACATTAAAGACAGAGATCCTACAGAATTTTTTTTTTCAAATTAATTAATTTTCTATGCCATTTCCATTTTAACACCAGGTTATTTTTTTTTTCATTTCCAATTCTCTTTATATACAGAAGATCACTTCAGTATTTAATTAGCAAAGACCTCATCAGTCTGCGCCCACACAGAAACGCAAAGTATAAAAATACCGTTTCAGTACCAGTCGTAGCATCACTTGGCTTTAGACGACACATTAGGGACAGATCCCACATGGGGTGTAAGTACACAGTGACTCCTGTTGCTGACTTAACAATTTGACACTCCTGTTCATGGCGTCAGTAATCTCCCTAGGCTCTAGTCATGAGTTGCCAGGGCTATGGAAGCCTTTAGAGTTCGCTGACTTTGATCTTATTCCGATAGGGTCATAGTCAAAGTGGAGGTTCTCTCCTCCCTTCGGAGAAGGGTACCTCCTTCTTTGATGGCCCCGTTCTTTCCACTGGGATCTCACTCACAGAGATCATTCATTTAGGTCTTTTTTTTTTTTTTTTCCCATGATATCTTGGCTTTCCATGCCTGCTATACTCCCATGGGCTCTTCAGCCAGATCCGAATGCCCTGAGGGCTGATTCTGAGGCCAGAGTGTTGTTTAGGACATCTGCCATCCTATGAGTCTGCTGTGTATCCCACTTCCCATGTTGGATCTTTCTTTCCCTTTTTGATTCTATCAGTCAGTATCAGCAGATACTTGTCTTGTTTGTGTGATCTCTTTGAGTCTTAGACCTGTCAGAGCTATCAATTGTGAGCTGAAATTGGTCACCTGGACCAGTGCGATGGCATTGGTACATGCCATCTTGATGGAATTGTGTTGGAATCCCCTGGCACGTTTCTAACTCCACCATTTGCGGCCAGACCGATTGAGCATGTTCCAAATTGTTCATCTCCTCCCTCTCTTTTTCCACTCTTAGATTTAACAGGGATCACTTTTCAGTTAAAATTTAAACACCTAAGAATAATTGTGTGTTAATTACTGAGTTCAACCAATAGTACTAGAACAACAACAATAACAACAAATACTAAAATGGATAAAGTATTACATTGTACATCTAAAGTCAGGACAGGAGCTGATCAGTTCATTGTTGCTTATAGTGTCCGTTTCACTTAACAGGTTTCCCCTTTGGTGCTCAGTTGTCACCGATCAGGGAAAACAAATGATATTTTTCTCTTTGGGTCTGGCTTAATTCACTCAGCATGATGTTTTCCAGATTGCTCCATCTTGTTGCAAATGACTGGGTTTCGTTGTTTCTTACTGCTGTATAGTATTCTATGGAGTACATGTCCCATAATTTCTTTATCCAGTCTACTGTTGATGGGCATTTGGGTTGGTTCCAGGTCTTAGCTATTGTGAATTGAGCTGCAATAAACATTAACGTGCAGATGGCTTTTTTATTAGCCAAATTAATTTCCTTTGGGTAAATTCCAAGGAGTGGGATGGCTGGGTTGTATGGTAGGGTTATGTTCAGGTTTCTGAGGAATCTCCAGACAGACTTCCATAGTGGCTTAACCAGTTTGCATTCCCACCAACAGTGGGTTAGTGTCCCTTTTTCCCCACATCCTCTCCAGCATCTGTTGTTGGTAGATTTCTGAATGTGAGCCATTCTCACCGGGGTGAGATGGAACCTCATTGTGGTTTTGATTTGCATTTCTCTGATTGCTAGTGATCTTGAACATTTTTTCATGTGTCTGTTGGCCATTTGTATTTCCTCTTTCGAAAAATGTCTATTGAGGTCTTTGGCCCATCTCTTTAGTGGGTTGTTTGTTTTGTTGTTGTGGATTTTCTTGATTTCTTTGTAGATTCTGGTTATCAATCCTTTATCTGTAGTATAGTTTGCAAATATTTTTTCCCATTCTGTTGGTTGCCTCTTCACTTTCCTGACTGTTTCTTTTGAAGTACAGAAACTTCTCAATTTGATGCAATCCCAAATGTTAATTTTGGTTTTGACTGCCTGTGCTGTTGGAGTATTTTCCAGGAAGTCTTTGCCTGTGCCTATATCTTGCAGGGTTTCTCCAATGCTCTCTAATAATTTGATGGTTTCGGGTCGTAGATTTAAGTCTTTAATCCATGTTGAGTGGATTTTTGTGTAAGGTGATAGGTATGGGTCTTGCTTCAAGCTTCTGCACGTGGAAATCCAATTTTCCCAGCACCATTTATTGAATAGACTGTCCTTATTCCAGGGATTAGATTTGGATCTTTGGTCAAATATAAGTTGGCTGTAGATGTTTGGATTGATTTCTGGTGTTTCTATTCTGTTCCATTGGTCTATCCATCTGTTTCTGTACCAGTACCATGCTGTTTTGATAACAACTGCCCTGTAGTATGTCCTTAAATCAGGTATTGTGATGCCTCCGGCTTTGTTTTTGTTGTACAGGATTGCTTTGGCTATTCGAGGTCTTCTGTGTCTCCATATGAATTTCAGCATCGTTTTTTCTAGATCTGAGAAGAAGGTCTTCGGGATCTTAATGGGTATTGCATTGAATGTATAAATTGCTTTTGGGAGGATAGACATTTTGATGATATTGATTCTTCCAATCCATGAGCATGGAAGATTTCTCCATTTTTTGGTATCCTCTTCTATTTCTTTCTTTAAGTTTTTGTAGTTTTCATCGTAGAGATCCTTAACGTCTTTGGTTAAGTTTATTCCAAGGTATTTGATTGTTTTTGTAGCTATTGTGAATGGGATTGATTTTAGAAGTTCTTCCTCAGCCGAAGCATTGCCTGTGTATACAAAGGCTGTTGATTTTTGTGCATTGATTTTATATCCTGCTACTTTGCCAAACTCTTCGATGAGTTCCAGCAGTCTCTTAGTAGAGTTCTTTGGGTCCCCTAAATAAAGAATCATATCATCTGCAAAGAGGGATAGTTTGAGTTCGTCCTTCCCGATTTGTATCCCTTTAATTTCTTTTTCTTGCCTAATAGCTCTGGCCAAAACTTCCAGAACTATATTGAATAGCAGTGGTGAGAGAGGGCATCCCTGTCTGGTTCCAGATTTCAGTGGAAATGCTTCCAACTTTTCCCCATTCAATAGGATGTTGGCCGTGGGTTTTTCATATATTGCTTTGATTGTATTAAGGAATGTTCCTTCCATACCCAGTTTGCTTAGAGTTTTCATCATGAAAGGGTGTTGTATTTTATCAAATGCTTTCTCTGCATCTATTGAGAGAATCATATGGTTTTTCTTCTGCAGTCTGTTAATGTAGTGTATTACGTTGATTGTTTTGCGAATGTTGAACCATCCCTGCATACCGGGGATGAATCCCACTTGGTCTGGGTGGATGATCTTTCTGATGTGTTGTTGCATTCTATTGGCCAGAATTTTATTGAGGATTTTTGCATCTATGTTCATCAGGGATATTGGTCTGTAATTCTCTTTCAATGTTGCGTCTCTTTCTGGCTTAGGAATTAAGGTGATGGTGGCTTCATAGAAAGAATTTGGGAGGATTCCCTCTTTTTCGATTGCTCTGAATAGTTTGAGAAGAATTGGAGTTAGTTCTTCTCTAAATATCTGGTAGAACTCAGCAGTGAATCCATCTGGCCCTGGGCTTTTCTTTGTTGGGAGGGCCTTTATTACTGTTTCAATTTCTGTGTCAGTTATTGGTCTGTTTAGGTTTTCTATGTCTTCCTGGCTCAATTTAGGGAGGTTGTATGTGTCCAAGAATCTGTCCATTTCTGATAGATTTCCCTGTTTGCTGGCATACAAGTCCTTGTAGTAATTTCTGATGATTCTTTTTATTTCTGTGGCGTCTGTTGTTACGTTTCCCATTTCATCTCTGATCCTATTGATTTGGGTCTTTTCTCTTTTTTTTTTAGTTAGTTGGGCCAATGGGGTGTCAATTTTGTTTATTTTTTCAAAAAACCAGCTCCTCGTTTGGCTGATTTTTTGTAATGTTTTTTTGGATTCCATCCTGTTGATTTCTTCTCTGATTTTAATTATTTCTCTTCTCCTACTGGGTTTGGGTTTGGCTTGCTGCAGATTTTCTAGATCCTTGAGATGACTTGAAAGCTCATCTATTTGGTGCCTTTCCAATTTCTTGATGTAGGCACCTATTGATATAAACTTTCCTCTTAACACTGCTTTAGTTGTATCCCATAGGTTTTGGTATGTTGTGCTGTTATCCTCATTTACTTCCAGAAAATTTTTGATTTCTCTTTTAATTTCTTCTATGACCCATTGTTCATTCAGGAGCATGTTGTTCAATCTCCATGTGTTTGCACGTGCTCTAGGGATTCCTGAGTTGCCAATTTCCAATTTCATTCCTTTGTGGTCTGAGAAGCTGCATGGTATGATTCTAATTCTTTTGAATTTGCTTAGACTTGCTTTATGGCCTAGTATGTGGTCAATCCTAGAGAGGGTTCCATGTACTGCTGAGAAGAATGTAAAGTCCTTAGATGTCGGATGAAATAGAACAAAAATATTTTTAAAATGTAAAATCATATGCTTCCTTTCAAACCTCCAAGGGCTTCCCTTCAGATGGAATATAATTTTAGCTGCTTAAGGAGGTGTGCAAGACAGTGTGTGGTTTGGACTGCCTTCAGTTCTTTCAATCTCTTACTGGCTCAAGATGCTCCAGCATTTTGACCCCATGTTACCTTTCAAGGGCATCAACTGTGTTTCTTTCACAGCTTCCTCTGCTTGGGAATATGCATGGCAGATTGCATTACATCTTCAACCCTACCCTGCTGACTTATCACATTCTCAGAGATCTTTGTCACCAATCTTACTTAAAATAGTCCAAATCTGTCCCCTTACTCTTGTATATGCATTCACAATTCTAGCGTATAGCCATAAATAGGCCCCCCCCCCACATCGAATGAACTACCCATATGATCATGCATGTTTTGTTTACTGTTCTACCCTAATCAACTACAACCATGCACGTCTAGAGTAGATATATTTGTTGAAGGAATGGATGCACTTTAAAGCTTTCATCTGCTCTTTCCAAACTGCCACTTGATATGAATTTTGTAGCCAGAGAAGAAGTCAATATGTTTAACTCTTAACTGTATACAATGCACAGAATCTAGGGAGAATCCTAGAAGTCTTAGGTTTGACTTTCAACTACACAAACCAGCTATGAGACAAATCCCAGTTTCCTCATCTATGCCGATCATAAAGCTACAACCTTCTGAAGGTTAATTATTGGCTCTAAACATTAAGCAATGAGTATTTAAAAACAGCTAGCATGGGTACTATCATGCTTAGAAACGATATATAAATACATTTGTATATGAAATAAAAGATCAAAAGTACATTTCAATATGCTTATCATTACAAAATCATTGTGAATCTCATGCTTTACAGATAAGGACATTGTGATTTAACAGAAGTTTATTAAACAAAGACATCATTAAATGTTCTCATTTTAAATTTATGTTCCATTTAAAATGTTTAACTTATTTTATTTACTTTAAAATGCAATGAGAGAGAGAGAGAGAGAAAGAGCAATATGTTACATCTGTCTGCAAGAGCTGTTCATTCCTCATATTTCTGCAATAGCTGGGGCTTGGTCAGGCCAAAGTGGAAACTCAGGAACTCAGTCCAGTTCTCCCATGTAGGTAGCAGGGACACAATCATATGAACCACTGAGTTTGAGGAGGGAGGGCATGGGGAGAGAGGGAGAGAAAGAGGGGGAGGGAGAAGGGGAGGGAGAGGGGGAGGGGGAGGAGGAGGAGGAGGGGGAGGAAAAGAGGGAGGGGGAAGGGTTAGAGGGAGGGGGAGGGGAGGGAGAGGGGGAAGGGGAGAGAGAAAGGAAGGGAGGAAGGGGGAGAGACAGAAGGAAGGAGGGGGGAAGAGGGAGAGGGAGAGGGAGAGGGAGAGGGAATTACCCTTCCTTTGCCTTTTTTGTTCTTTTCAAGTTGCTGATGGTTTGGATAAGGACCACTGGCACTGGTGAGAATGAATGCTCTTTAATCTGTTTACTGATTCAAGTTCTAATCTGATTCAGAATCTCCCTTATAGGTACATCCAGAAACACTGGATTGCATCAAACACTGTTTGATCTGCTCTCTGGGCAACCTGTAGCACTGTTAAGTTGACACTTAAAGATTATCATCATAGTAGTTGTGATGTGGATATCTTAGAATTCATTTCCGGCTGTTCATTTAATGGTTAATTAAGTAACATTGTACTCTGTGTCTTCTGTGCTAGGCACTGGAATAGACAGCCCATAAAAACACAATGTCACCATTATAGAATAAAGTTCTGAAGCACTCAATCCAGGTCCAACAGGTGTTTGGTTCAGATTTAATGGTAGGCTTGAAAGCTTAGGACAGCTGCATGCCTGTGGTGACTTTGACATTTCTTTCCTGTCCAGAAAGTCTATGTATCTAAAAGTGACTCACATCTTGAGCAAATGTCAAATTTACCACACAAGTTTTAACATTCTAACATTTGCTAAATGTCAAACTTTCTACATATATGACCCCTTGATTCTATAAGTGAATTCCTCTCAACTCTTGTTTTTGCTGTTTCTAAAAATAGTATCCTTCTGGAACTCTATTATTTAGTCTAAAAATTGAATCTTCAAAGTTTATAGTTTATCTACATAGCAGCAATTCACACATTGCTAATTGTTCTCTTTTAGCTTTAACTCTTAACAAAAGAGAACTTTGAGAATTCTACTAGTTTTACTTATCTGTTAGGTAAAGCAAGAACTGTTTTGGGATGTATCTGTAAACTTATCTAAATGACACATAAAGTTTTTCCATATTATTAATTATTTCTCGATACAAGGAGTAGGTCAGTATTTTGTCTATAGAAGGCAAGACAGCAAATAGTTTAGGCTTTGTGGGTCCTTTGGTCCCACAAAAAATAAAGGTGCTCCACATCCTTGACTGTACTGGTAGGGCTTATCCATCTTGGTCATTCTGATAGATAAGATGTAGTAAATCACCTTTTCATATGTTCACTATTCTGCTTTTATAGAGAAAAAGCAGCCGTTGACAAATGTAAATGAATGGATATGTCTGTATTCAATAAAACTTATAAAAACAGACAGCAGTCTAGGTTTAGTTAATGAGCTGACCCCTGCTGTATGCTATGATTTCAATAACAAACAATATTTCATTGTACAGATAAACCTAATTTATTTACTCTTTGGTTCTATATTTAAATTGCTATCTTTTTTCACTTTTAGAAACATACATGTACATACAACAGCTTTGATTTTTTTAATTTTTTTAATTTATTTTTTGACAGGCAGAGTTAGACAGTGAGAGAGAGAGAGAGAGAGAGAGAGAAGTCTTCCTTCTGTTGGTTCACCCCCCAAATGGCTGCTATGGCCGGCACGCTGCGCCGATCCGAAGCCATTAGCCAGTTGCTTCCTCCTGGTCTCCCATGCAGTTGCGGGCCCAAGGACCTGGGCCATGCTCCACTGCCTTCCTGGGCCACAGCAGAGAGCTGGCCTGGAAGAGGAACAACCAGGACAGAATCCAACACCCCAACCAGGACTAGAACCCGGGGTGCCAGCGCCGCAGGCGGAGGATTAGCCTAGTGAGCCGTGGCGCTGGCCAGCTTTGACATTTTTATGCTTCTCATATTTATTCAGATGGTTGAGTATATAGTTCATTAACTCTTATTGCTTCATGGTATGCATTGTATAACTACTACCACAACTAATTTATTCCTTCTACTTTTGTTGAAAACATGTGTTACTTCTAGTTATTGCAAATAGTGTTGCTATGAATTTTTTCCAACATGTAAGGATTCCATATATGTGTTGGTTGCTGTATTATAAAATGTATCTATTTTCTTTTTTTTTTTTAATTTTTATGACAGGCAGAGTGGATAGTGAGAGAGAGAGAGACACAGAGAGAAAGGTCTTCCTTTGCCATTTGTTTACCCTCCAATGGCCGCTGCGGTAGGCGCGCTGCAACCGGCGCACCACGCTGATCCGAAGGCAGGAGCCAGGTGCTTCTCCTGGTCTCCCATGGGGTGCAGGGCCCGAGCACTTGGGCCATCCTCCACTGCACTCCCTGGCCACAGCAGAGAGCTGGCCTGGAAGAGGGGCAACCGGGACAGGATCAGTGCCCCGACCGGGACTAGAACCCGGTGTGCCGGCGCCGCAAGGCGGAGGATTAGCCTAGTGAGCCACGGTGCCGGCAAAATGTATCTATTTTCTAATGCTGCCAAACAGCTATGCAAATGAGCATACTAATTTATATTCCTACAAAAATAAATTGATTCCACATCCTTAATAATAATTGGTAGGACTTAGTCAACTTAGCCATTCTGATAGTTATGAACTGGCATTATGATATTAATTTATATATTAATTGGAATTAAAAGTAGTAAATTACTTTTTAATATGTTTACTAGTCATTTTGCTATTATATTTTGTGAGTTGCCCATTTTTCTATTGAATTGTCTGCTTTTTATTGATTTCTACTTTTTTAAACATGCAAGATATAAACTCTGTAATATAGGCATATTGCATCTATTATTATGCTAATAATAATACTTTCATGACTTTAACAGCATCTTTGACAGATAAATGTTCTTATTTTCAGAGTAATCCAACTTCTCTTTTTTTTCCTTATATGGATTTTGTTAAGCTTTTCTACTCAAAATATTTTTATCTAGTCCATGTTAGTGATGGCATCCTTCTAAATTTTCTAATGTAAATGAGATGTTTGTTTTACTTTATTTTTTCATCTTAATTTACCATACATACTTAGTTATTTTGCATGGTGTTAGGTTGAAGTCAAGAATTTTATTATCCATAAAATATCCAGTGGACTCAGTACTATTTTAAAGAATTTATTTTTCTACTGCATTACAGAAGAAACACTGTAGATAATATTAGCTTAAATATGAAGGTTTAATACTATACATATATACATATACACACATTACATATACATATAGTATATAAATATATTTAAAAATTTTATCCTAGTTCATATATCCTTAAATTTTCTAAGTATATGCTAAACATGGACTAGTCTTAGATTTCACCAGAGAAGAAATACAGTTTTTTCCCCTACTCTCATGTCTGTTTTGAAAATCCTTCTCGTTGTCAGGGGAGAAGGTCTGTATCTATTCAAACATGCTCCTGTGAATCTTTTATATTCCTCAAATGTACCTTGGGAAATTTTCCAAAATGTCAGTCTACTTTCGGTTAATGTAAGATAATGCATTTGAACTAGACTTTACTTTTCTTCTTTCCTACCCTCTGCTAACCCAGAGGAGATTTCAGTGAGGGTGTAGACTGCCTGGAGTGAAGTTCAAATGCTGGATCTGTAACAGGGTACTTGTTTGGGTTCTTTGGTATTTATACAATGAAATGTGCTCTGTCATGCATATTCAGCCCTTTTTAGGGCCACTTCTAGATTGTAGCCTCTTTCTCCTAAGCTCTGGTATCAGCAATATACTCCATCGACTCTTGCTGTTTGGGTCCCTTCTCCAAGTAGGCAGTTTACTTACTGGAGAGTGAAGGATGATAGGTGCTGGAAAGGTGGTTTAAGATTGGCCACTTCTTGACCTCCAAGATGTCAGTACTCTTTACCAGGTCCAAGAGTGGGAACCTTGGCTCTTCTATTCATTCCTGTTATTTTTACACTCAAATCTAAGATTCTATTTCTCCTATACAGATTGGTTGGGGTAGTACAAGATTAGATATAGGAACAGTGACATTTTATGAGGTCTGCAATCTAACATTTGTCCATTTTTAGAAAGAAAACCATATGGGCATTATTGAGGATTACTCCCCCCCCCTTCAAAATCTTTATGGTGATATTCTGCTAAGACAGCATATTTTCCATTGCCAATGATAATTCCTTGGTATCAGGAACAATGTTCTCTCTCCAAAGCTGACAATCTTCTCTGCCTCCTCAGTCCTTCATTATGGAGACTATATTTGGTGAACTGGAAACTGCGGATGCACGTGCTTTTTAAAATTCTATAAATATGAAGAACAACCTAACAATAACCATTAACTATTTCATTATAATTCTTGTATAGCTAGTACTTACTTATCCTAGCTTTGGGCATTAACCTATGATTCTAGTGTAGTAATGATTCTGTATAGTAATACATGTTACAATAAAACTCCTATTCTTCATATTCAAATTAAATAATACCTTTTCTACGGAAAAATTTCCTGATCCTCCTCTCCAGCATCATTTATAGGTCAAATGTTTATTGCAAGTTTTCCTATTATGCACTATTATTTCCTTTATTATACTGATTTCTGGCATGTTTAAGAGTTTTTTTTTTTTTTCCCATTGAGGTTCAGCTCTAGATCCATTGCAAAAGAAACACAAGGGGCCCTTGTTCAAAAATATATTAATGCATTCAAGCTGGCAACAGCAAAGAAATAAGCCATATATGGTGTCCTTCTGAGCCTGGGTTCTTGTGCACGGTGCTGAAGCTGGACCTTTCTCTTCCCTTGGGGATTACCTAATGTTTCATGATCTGTTATATCCTCATAACTTTTCACAATGTCATATAAGAGGTGTGCGTTTACATTAATCAAAATATATTATCACTTCAACTACATTTAATATGAGGACTAAATAGAACAAGAGAAGAAAAGGTTGAGACTTACGGCTTGCAGAAAATTAGAGAAAGTAGAAGGTATGAAAAATATATGAAAACAAGACTACGAGAAACTGCAAAACTTTAAATACTGTTCAAGCTTTTGAAATGAAATAAAACATAGGAAGACCAAAACATCATAAAGAGAAAAGATTTAAAAGGGGCTACAGTAAGAGGCTTAGATTATTTTGACAGTTACAAAAATAAAAGTGAAAAGGGAAATTCTAGGCTTAAAAATGAGAACATACTATTTTAAAGTTTTATTACTATTGGTATTCAGCTGGAGAAATTCATGACAGAATGTACTAAGTAAATGATTTACTTCGCCCTTTGAAATCAAATATTCTACATGGCATAGACGGTATGTACAAGCAACGAATCCCCTCATCTTCCTTAAAAAAAAATGGGAAGAATTGGGAGACATCAATAACTATTTTCTAAATTCACAATTTAGGGCATCAGAATCTAAAAAGTTCTCAATGCAGAAACTTTTTCCCCTTAACCTCCTTTGCTTTCTTTCTTACCTGCATCCAGGTTTTCTCCTAGAGATTACGCTTTCCTGGTGATGTTTCATTGCCATCTCTAGTTTTCTGTTTCCAGGGAGATAACAGATGCTTCTACATTAGGAAGAACTAGTTGGCACATGCATCTTGCATTTGTTTCTTGTTTTGACTTGATCCATACATTATATATTTTCAACCTAGCAACTCTGAGTATGAATGAATCGTTCTCCACCACAGCAAAAAACATCAGCAATTTAAAGATGGAGATGGTGGCACATTAGGGTTAAAGATTTTCTTTTTTTCCTTTCCTCTATTTTTCTCTTGTTTCCTTCTGAATGTTATTTCCACTGAGAATGGATTGCTTTAAGTCTTAGATTGATTTCATTTTAATGATATTTGACTGATTCTTTTCAATATTGTGCTGACTTCTAGAGAAACTATTTTGAGCAGCAGTGTGCCAAGTGATTGTTGCTGTGTGGCTAGTCAGGCATTTTGTGTTAGAATCATTCCAATCTCTCTTGTATCATTTATTTATTTATGTATCATTAGGGAAATTACAAAACTGCCCAGTATCATTTTTTTTCTTATTTTATGAGATTGAGCTAAAATAGTATCTACCTCCTTATTGTGCCATGATAAGTGAATGTTCAATAAATGTGACTTGTTATTATTATCATTTGGAACAATTTTCTTTTGTATTTTGCTCACCTGTCCAACAATATAAAGTGCCTCTCCTATGGACGGCACATGGCATTTTGAAGACCTCTCAGCAGCTACTACTCATTAATCTCAGGTCACTTTATTCCCTCCAGTGGCCCTTGGGCTAACTGCCAGCCAGTGCCTCACTGACCTCTGTTCATCATGCTGGCCCTGCCTTTCAGAATGCTTTTATTCTTGGCTCCCTTTTCTACACCCTAATTTGTATTTCTGCCCTTGTAAGATCCTTAAGAATAATCAAGCCTTTCTTGATTCCATCTGACTCACAGGTAATTATTTAATGTCAGGTTTTTTCAACATTTGAATTACATTTGTGTACACTGGATGGCATACATATACTTAATTTTTTCATTTGTTTCTTTTATTTAGTTAAGATTCTGTTTATTTGAAAGGCAGTTTTTTGGGGGACAGAGAACAGAGATGGAGATAAGGGGAGAATGAGAGACGAGAGGGAGATCTTCCATCTACTCATTCACTCCCCAGATGACTGTAAAGGCCTCCGCTGGAGATGCATCTGGATCTCCCACATGGGTGGCAAGGACCAAGCACTTGGGTCATCTTCTGGTGCTTTCCCAGGCACATTGGCAGAGAGCTGGATTGGAAGTGAAGCAGCCAGGGCTCAAAGTGGCACCCATATTGGAAGCAGGCAGTGGCTTAACCGGCTACAACCTCCAACTATTTATTTCCTTCATGAAATGAAAAAGTGTCTTTAGTTCATAATCTCCAATTTGCTGAAGAGTCTGCTCCAGGGAACACGCTATATATGCGTGGTTAACTGATTTCTCTTATAAAATAGCTCAACAGACTTGTAGAGAAGTTTATCTGTAGTTGTGCTTTCTTTTAAGCTATAATGATTGCTTTTAGAAAACATACTGCCTTCCTTAACATCTCTAAATATCCTTCAGTCACATGCAAACAAATTGTTGAACATCAAGAAGATCACAAGATTGTGCTTTAGATTTTGCAGATAATGTAAAAAGTCGCAGAGTACATCTGTTTTCACCATCTGCTGGTACCTACTCCAGAGTCATCTCATAGCTCTACGGAGATTTTTGTTTTGCTCCATATCAAGTTTAGTTATCTGTCCTATCCATTAGTTCACACTCTACAAATGAAGGGGCATTAGTCAGAAATCACCAGGAATAATATACGGTCTCAACGGTTTACACTATCACTGATGCATACTACAAGTTGCTGGCAATTAATAATGTTTCAGAAAGCTGTTGTTTTCTAAATAATTATATTTTGGAAATAATCACATTTCTTCCAAAATTTATATTTCAGAAAACCCAGTGGTGCATGCAAACACATTTCCAGTTCATAACTAATTCCCTTAACGTTTCATTCCAAATGTAGTTACATAACTACTCTCAGATTTAACTCTGAAATGGTGAATTTTGCCTCAAAAAAGAAAAAAAACAACAACAACACTATGGGATAAAGTGGTTGTAGTGCTAAAGAGGAAAGGGCTTCTATTTCGCTGTCAGTTCAGCTCTAGAGAATAGTAAAATTGTTCCTTGTAAAAGCTGTTCCAACAAAAGGTCATCGGCTCTACCTTATTAATTTAATGTACGTAAAATTATAGCTGTAACAGAACATCTTAAAATTTATTGACCTGTTCAACATAAAGGCAGATATTAAAAATTACTGAAATGGTTTCTTTGGGGAAAAAATAAAAAATTACTGAAATGACTGAGCATAGTCTAAGGACTTGTTAGCTTTGAAATTCTTCAGATAAATATGAATGCACACTGTTGGATTTGAGTCTAATACATTCAAATGCACTGTTTTGCTCACTATCACTACGTACCAATTATTAAGTACCAGACAAGATGGTAGTGAAAAAAAAGAATATGGCCATAAAAATTGTGTATCTTGCTAGGAAGATTGATGCTAAGAGAGAATTAATACAGAGAAAACAAGGGCTATGATAACACTCATAGCTAAAATGAGGTGATTTGAGAGCACAAAGAACAAACATTTGCTTCTGCTGCAGAAGAACTTTGTTCTATTAAGTAGAGATAATGTCTTTCCCCTACTACTCCTGAGTTAGTGCTTTAATTCATCATTTCTCAATAGTGACAGGCCCCAAACCGAGAGACCGTTAGATGATGCTGAATTACTTTTTCATGACAGAAAACAAGGTTCAGCCCCACCTCCC
Organism: Lepus europaeus; assembly: GCF_033115175.1. Taxonomy (NCBI): domain Eukaryota; kingdom Metazoa; phylum Chordata; class Mammalia; order Lagomorpha; family Leporidae; genus Lepus; species Lepus europaeus. The sequence continues at coordinate 44,579,743 of NC_084843.1, read as the reverse complement.
ACATTTCTTTTGCCATGGATTCCAAATTGAATGTTTTGCTGATCAAAGCATATAGCACCTTGTTCTATTCATCATCGTTTTACCACACAAACTACAGTGCACATCTCTGATCTCTGTTGCTCATGACAGCAGATGCACTGAACATAAATGATTAGAAAACACCACCTGCTCAGTGCTGAATACAAAAGGAAAATCGTGGCTGTGCTGCTTGGAATGGAAATTCATTAGCATCATCTCAGCATGCCACTGAAAATACCGACCATGAAAAGTGTAAGTAACCAAGTGCACTGGATGAAGAATTATATGTCAGATATCTGTTTTCTTATTGAGAATTTTCCTCTGAAAGTGTCAAGGACAGCGTATGACTCTAAATCATTACACTCGATGATTGTATCACAAAAATTACAGTAATTGTTTTGAAATTAACATTCTATAAAAAAATGCATATGAGGGTTCAACATTTGACCTTTCAAGCACTAGTTGTGACCCAAAACTGCCCTGATATAATGAAAGATTTTTAGCTCAAAGCCCAGAAGATTTTCCTTTGCAAATGTAGAAATGAAGAACACAAGTCAGGTAGATTTGCCTAAATTCTTTGGCGAAACAATTCAAAGGTGCCATGAAACTGAAAATAAACAAAGTAACCACTAGCAAGACAGTTTTGTCTACTTCTTCCATCTTCCCGCTTGCCTTACTCCTCTTCATTTCAAAAGCCTCACTTGCAATCAGCACTCTCTCTACCAGATTTCCACTTCAGTAGTTCAAGTGGTTCTTAATGTCACAAAGCTGAATTTGATCAGCAGTTCATTATTTCATTAGAACATACACTGGAAATTTCACCCTGCTCAAATTGAGACACTATGTGTAGGTTTATTGTTTGTAAGATCTGATGCTATCAACACTTGTTTTTTTGACTTCTGGTACCTAGAATCTAAGGATCAATGTTATTCTTATATGTTAAGTACATTATAATTTTGCCCTCATTATAATTTTGTGGCCTGCTCTCTGAGTGGTATGGACGATACCGTAGTTTCCAGACTTTCCCCTCTCTCCAACCTGAACTAAAGCCCTCACTTTCCTAGATACCTTTCGCACAAAATAAAGCTTAAAACGTACCATGCTGCCTTGTTTATCTGTGCCGGTATTTAGAATTCTTCTCTAAATATTAGGCAAGAACCCTCTTGTGCTTATTAATGTTGGGGATTTAGAAATAAGCTCATGGTGAAATCATATGGCACCCCAAATTTTGGTAGCACATGTGGCACTCCAGATAGCACTTCTGGGGAACTTTAAGGGGTCACATTTTCATGTAAATTTTAGGGGGTCATGTCCAATTTCAGTTTCAGCTCAACTTACAATAGCTAAGACATGGAATCAAACCCAATGTTCATCAACTGAAGACTAGATAAAGAAATTATGGAATATATACACTACAGAATACTACACAGTGGTAAAAAATAAATAAATAAAATCCTATCATTTGCAAAAAAAATAGATGCAACTGGAAAACATTATACTTAGTGAAATCAGCCAGTCACACATAGAGAAATACCCATATGGTTTCTCTGATCTTTGGTAACTAATAGACTACTTAAAATGTAATCTATGGGAGCAAAACTGACACTTTGGAGATGTAATGATTTTGAACAGCCCTTGCCTTGACTGTCAGGGAACAATGTTTTTCTTATTTGTTTGTTTTTGTAATTTACTTCTTTTTTTTCTTCATACTAATCAGTGAACTCTCTATTTGGTGTAGAGTTAATCTTATGAGTATAAAAGTTAACTGAAAATGGATCTCAGTAAAAAATAAGAATGGGAAAGAGGGAGGAGGAAGAAAGGCAGGAGTATGGGTGGGAAGGAGGCAGGGGGAGGAAGAATGTTCCCAAATCTGTATATATTGAATGCATTAAGTTGTATTCCTTAAACAAAATAAATAAAAATTAAAATTAAAAATTAAAAAATCACATATAAATATAATACACATGTAAATATAAACTAAAATTATATAATTGAATAAAACCAATCATTAAAAATGAGCAACTTTCTTCTGAAATGTTTGAAGGAAAAAAAGGCAGGACAGGGAAAACATGACAAAAATAAGTCTTCCTTCAGAGTCATGGTTTAGAAGGAAGAACGTGATAGAAAGACAATGAATTGTGATAACTGGATGCTGAATGATTAGACAAACAATGGAAATCCTGGGGAACTGGATTTGAGAACAAGTTCAAAAGGAAGTTTAACAATGAAGAAACAAACAGGGAGTTGTGGTATTGAAGGTTTTTTTTTTTTTTCTTTTTTTTTCTTTCTTTCTTTTTTTATATAGAATTAAAGAACTCCCACCACAAATGTATTCTTTTGGTGATTGTAGGGGAATGTTCATTATTGTGTCTTATTTTTTTATGAACTCAGTATTCCAAGTAACTGGGCAGAGGTTCTCAAGTAAATGCAATAATCTCATTGCTTTCTACCTGCTGCCAACATGAGGATTCATATAAATAAAAATTACTCACATGAACAGCCTGTGCACAATGTATTTTCCCCACAAATACCTGAGAGAAACTTTTTGATTTGAAGTTAGAAAATGATAAATAATTCTTGATGTTGTGCCTTAAACTGGATGCCCCGAATGACCTCTTATGGCCCTTAACACAAAGATGTAAGAAGATGTGGATGATTCGTGGCTAAAGACTAAAAATGCCACATTGGATGACTTACTCACGGTTACATTACCTCACCACCTGTCAATTAATAAGGAACCTTATGTCCTTGGCAGGCCAGTAGTTGAGATAATGCCTTATTAGTAAATCAGAAAATAGTCCCTAGAACTGTTCTTAGAGATGCATAGATTGTTTCCTTTTCCAAAAAAAAAAAAAAAATCGCAGAAACTGTGGAGGCAAGACAAAAATCAGAGCAAAACAAAATACACTGGGAACGGACTAGTGTTTAGGCAAGACAGTGATGTGTCACGTTGATTGCCTGTATTCTATTCTCAAACATAGACTGCCACCAAATTTATAGCAGTAAGACAACTTGACTCTAAAATGCTAATCAATGTTCTCCAAATGCTATACATGGGATCTCATATACTCTGTGCTGTACTTCAAATGAAATATTTCAAATTCCTAATGAGCTAAAAGGAACCTATCAATATAACCCTTACAATTGCAAAAAAAGAACATTTTTTTTAATTCTAAAGAAAAATTTCAACAGTGTCTTTTAATAAATATTTTGATTTTTGAAGATTACCATCCACAACCACTATCAAAATACTAATGAAATAGTTAAGTTAAATATATGTATAAAAAATGACACAAATAACTCTTTGGAGGGCAGCACTGTATTATTTCAGTCAAGTATTGGAAAATGTTACTGGATGTAGTAAACTGAGGCCATATAATGTTTTGGTCAGTGACATAAGCTATAAGGAAAATTCAGAAATTGAAAAGGGCTATGATGTCAAAAAGGTAGTCATATTTCATTTGCATAGCAAAGTAATGGCAGAAGCAAAGAGATTTTTTTGTGCCATAGCAGTATGGCAAATGGAAAGCTCTCTGGCACTGACACCATACTATTGGAGCACACAGTATTTAGTCTTCTCCTAAACTTTTAAAGAATACAAATAAATTTCATATCTAGCATTTTCAACCAGAATTACAAAAATACTCCAATTCCTTGTGAAATAATATGTGAAGAGATATCATGAAGTAGAGATGTGAATTTTTTCTTTAATTGATAAGAATAAACTGTTCAGATTTTTCACCATGATCACAGAAAACAAAGTAAAAATATATGCAACTGTTATTGATACTATTTTTTTGCAAAAAAAGTGCAATAAAATTGCATTCTATCAAATTCAACCAAACATAGGAATAGTTGATCAGACAGTAATGAGTATATAACCCATAAAATTTTATAGGCATAAACTTCTTGTTAGGCAGAGAAACACAGAGTGAAACAGAGACAAAAAGAAATCTTCCACTTGCTAGTTCACTCTCCAAATGCCTCCAAAAGTCAGGCCTAGGTCAGGCAAAAATTGGGAGTCCAGAGCTTGATCTGGGTCTCCTCCATGGGTGGCAGGAACACAAGTTCTCGAGCCATTATCTGCTGCCTCCCAGCATGTGCGTTAGAAGGAAGAGGGTTATGAAGTGGAGGTGAACCTCTAACACAGGTACTCCAAAACGAGATGCAAGAATCCCAAAGTGGTATCTTTACTAATTTGCCAAATGTCCACCACAAAAGGAATAAACTTAATGATCACCTCCTAAGGAAGCTATGCAGAAATTCGAACATCAAAAGGGAAACGCTGAGCAGGTACCAATTTTATAGTTCTTGGATTAAATGTAAAACTATGATCTGTTTGGTCATAAAAATTATTTATAAATATTATTTGGTTATAAATATTATTTATTTTTTTAAAACATAATTTTTACCCAAATATAAAGTTGAGAATACTTTATGTAAAAATTTTAATTTCTACTGTCTCAAGGACATTTTCATGGGATTTGAACTTCGGAAAATCTAGTATAATTTTCCTGTACTGTGCTGTGGTGAAGTGCAGCAAGTTAGCTTGGGACACTGACATATGGAATCAGAGTGCAGGTTCCATTCTTAGCTGCTCTGTGTCTTTTCTTTTTCTTATTTTATTTTATTTTTTTTAGATTTATTTATTTAATTGAAAGAATTACAGAATGGGGGGAAGGGGCAAAGGGAGAGATCTTCCATCCACTGATTCACTCCCCAACTGGTTGCAAAGGTGGGGGCTGAGTGAAAGTAAAGTCAGGAGCCAGAACTCTGGGTCTCCCATGTGGGTACAGGGGCCCAAGCACTTGGTCCATCTTCCGCTGCTTTCCCAGGCACAATCCAGGGAGATGGATCAGAAATGGAGCAGCCAGGACTCAAGAAACTGTGTGCATATGGGATGCCAGTGCTCAGGTAGTGGTTATACCCTCCATGCCACAGAGAGGACCCTCTGTTCCACTTTAGATCCAGCTTTCTGCTAACGTGAACCTGGGAAAGAGCAGATGATGGCTCAAGTGCTTGGGCTACCAATATTCATATGGGAGATCCTGGTGGAGTTCCCAGGTCCTTGATTTGGTGTAACCAAGTCCTAGATGTTGCACTCACTTGGGATGTGAACCACAGGGTGAAATGGAAGATTGATTGCTCTCTCCCTCGTTCTTGCTCTAGCTCTCGCTCTCACTCTATCTCCTTCTCTCCATCTTCCCTTTCCCCTTTGAAATTGACAAATATGAAAAAGAAACTTTTTTTTAATTGCACTATGTTTTTCATGGTGTCAACAAACAAAAAGCACAGATTTCCTTCCCCCTTTAGACACGTTCTTTTCTCTAATTAATCTTAGATTTAAAACAGTGTCTCCTGCATCCAAAGCACTGTCAATTCCTATTTATCATCTTACTTGAGCTATTGTTACTACATTTTCTTCATTTTAATTACCCATATGGCTCTTCAAGTATTCCAGGTTTCCATCTTTGGTTCAGAGTACATAAAATCTCTTCTGATTTGAATTTTTTAAATTCTTTATTCTAATTTGAAAATGCAACCTTTAGCAAATGAATACACATCTAACAAAGTGGTTCTATATTACTGATCAATATGAGTAAACTGAATAAACAATTCACCCAAGGTTACCGACTACCTAGTGACAAGACTGACAATACAAAACTTGACTCCTGGTCTATTTGGAATTATAAACTAATCACTGGAGTTTCTACAATTACAGTGAATAGCTTAATAGATATATTATCAGACCTAAAAAATCTAGCCAGACTTTGACAAATCAATACTTTCTGCAAATTCAATTCCAAATATCCCATATACTTTTTTGAATAGGGTCTATCTTTCTATTAAATAAAACAGCCTGGTAATGTGTTGATTAAGCCTTAAAAAAATGTATCAATGTCTAAACTAGATTTTCTAATGCTGTTTGGAATTGCACCATACTGATAAATTATTTTTTAAAAGATTTATTAATTTATTTATTTGAAAGTCTGAATTACAGAAAGACAGAGAGACAGACACATCTTCCATCTGCTGGTTTACTCCCAAAGTGACTGTAATGGCTAGGGCTGGGCCAGGCCGAATCCAGGAGCCAGGAACAACTTCTGGGTCTCCCACGTGGGTTCAGGGGCCCAAAAACTTGGGCATCTTCTGATTTCTCAGGCATGTTAACAGGGAGCTGGATAGGAAGTGGAGGAGCCAGGAATCAAACCAGTGCCTACATGGGATGCAGGTGCTGCAGAAGGCAACTTAGCCCACTGTGCCACAGCACTGGCCCCCTGTTAAATTATTAATTAAAATGTACAAGAAGGGACTGTCATTGTGGTGTAGTGGCTAAAGTTGCCACCAGCAATGCTGGCATCCCATATGAAACTCACATAAAACCTCTCATAAATATGTTCCAATACCCACTATATGTTTACAGAGGGCCTAGAAAGGACTTTTGATCCCACTATTATGAATTACAGAGAGAGAACTGGCCCTAGAGGTTTATAGGTTAATGAGAGGAATCTATACTAGAGTGATGAAAATGAGAAATGAAATATCCAGTGGAAATTCAAGATAAGAAAAATATTTATAGTAATGTAAACAAGCTAGTACTGGACCTAATTGCTTAGTTTATTTTCACAAAATAAAGGAGTTATGGTTGTATAAACTAAAGCAATAAAAAAACTAATTACAGAAAAAAGACACCACCCTTAATGAGTGTTTTCAAAAGCCATTAATTTCAACACATATAAAAGCTGTGAATAAGATTATGTGAAAATATGAAAGTACTGAACAAAGAAAAAACTATGTGTGTGAGAGTGTGTGGTGTGTTAAGGATGTTAATTAGTTCAAACAAAAGCTATTCAAATAAACAGCAGAATGACACTGTCACTGATATGAAAAAGCATTCAAAGAAGACTTGGCCTTTAACTGAGCCTTCAGGGAAATAAGTCCATGGAAGTGTATTTAAAGTAACATCTGGGGAGTGAACCAGCAGGTGAAAGATACATCTCTGTCTCTCTCTTTCTCTCTCTCTCTCTGTAACTCTTCCTTTCAAATAAATAAATAGGGAGATTCCAAAATAGTGGTTTAGGGAATGACATACTGTGCTAGGCTAGCGATAAACAGCTAAAAATAATAATAAAGAGAATTGAAAATGAATCTTGATGTGAATGGAAGGGGAGAGGGAGCGGGAAAGGGAGGGTTGCGAGTGGGAGGGAAGTTATGGGAGGGGGGAAGCCATTGTAATCCATAAGCTGTATTTTGGAAAGTTATATTCATAAAATAAAAGTTTTAAAAAAATAATAATAAGTGTAGGAAGTGTATGCTCAGCGGGGAAATAGAGAGAAAACTGCACTGGAAATCCTACAAGAGGAAGAGGAACTCTGTGGACCTGTGTGGAGGTGCAGACCAGTATCATGAACATGAACACAAACAGAACCACAGCAGCAGAGAGCTGGAGCAGTGGGCAGACACTTGGAGACATAGGTGAGAGTGGACTGCAGCAAACCAAGGTGATATAGCTGGAGGGAGAGTTGGCAGGAGTATGGACTGGAGCCCTGGGGGTTAGCCGTTGCTAGCAGTTACCCACAGACCCACTAGAATTAGAGGGGGCCTGTTTATCTCACCCCAACTTCCCCACCACAATGCCCCATGACCTGCTAAGAAAGGGTGGGTGCCATTTTGTGTTTGGCAGGAGCTACAGAAGATGTTGCACATGCACACGGCATCTGGCTGAGACAGGCCGCCATCTTCTCAGCAGTACTGGCAGCAGTGGTCGGGGGAGAGCGACATTCGGCCAGTGGCGCTTGTGTACACGTGGGATTCAGAGATTCTAGTGGAGAGAACAATCCACGGTCCCCACGGATACTGAGCCTGGCTTTTTTTGAGGTGGCTGGGCAATGATGTAAGGCAGTGAAGAGCCATCAGCCTCCCAGGATCAAGGCAACTAGGCAGAGTTGACTCAGGGAACATCTGTCTTTCTGTTGACTGGACAGGCTGGCAAGGCAGAGAAACCTCTGCACCCAGCGACTGTGGGGGCCTTGTGTGCTGAGACCATGGGGACTTGGTGGTTACGGAAGTTGCTGGTTCTCTGAGCAATCACTAGGTGTGGTTCCACATGCTCATAACTCCTTAGTTACCTAAAGCAGATCATTGCAGTAGGAACTGTGCTAATGGTGAGGACTGTGCATACCATTTGTGCTGTTCATAGGTGGTGTGGAAGACACTGGGGGCTAACACATGGACCTTGAGATCTACCACACCCAACTTGGGTGCAACCCTGGATACTCACCCCACACTGCAGCACTGACCATAGCTCCCTGGCCACACCTACCACATGCCTCTTAGTATTCACTGAAAGTGTAAACATTCCCTTTCAGCCACAGAGGCATAGCTCAAAGATAAAACTCATTTGAGGAAAAAAAAACAAAAATCAACTCCACAAATGCATAAAAACAAACACAGAAAGTTTATAGCAATCGGTACCTACATGAGGAAACTGGAAAATCTTAGCCAAGAAGAGGATTCTGCCACAGTACACAAAATTCAGCCACAATCAAGTATGATTATTGGAAAAGGAAGCAACTTGGCAGGTAATGCAGATAAATTGACGGCTCCCCCGAGACACTTTCTGCTAGGTTGGCTGCAGGCGGAATGCCAGTCTGCTTAAGGTACACACTATGTACGATCGCTACCCTGAATAAATGACATATCCGTTGGTGAGGGAGATAGTTCACACAGGCATCTGCTCCCCGCCTCCCGAACATCAGGATGCCTCCCAGTGTGTGATAATACACATCAGAAACTGGAGCTCAGAAACCAGCACCTACTCTTCATGTTTTTTAATTATATATATTTGCTTGTCAGATTCATCAGTTAGTTTTATAGCTACTCCTCAGAAATAAAACAAAACATATTTCCACGTCATCCTTTTACATATATGTCTCAAAAATATATCCTTTATTTAAGCAATTTGATATTTTTAAACATATTTCAAAACCTATTTTGCTATTTTCTTACTTTGATGCCTAAAAGGAAAGAGAAATTACCAGTGCCATTTTGCCAGGGAGTAATTTAGCCATTTCAATGCTGTGACTTTTATGTCCTGAAGACATAAGAGGCTCTTCTGTTACAGGTGTGATGAAACATTTTTGAGTTATAAAAATTTCATCTTTGTTTTCTATAAAGTAGTTCAATTTTGATATGACAGGTGATTTCTTTTGTTTAATACTCAATTTCATTCAGAATATTAAATCTATTCAAAATATCAGCTCTTCCTAATTTGTGTTGGTCTCTTTTTTTTTTTTAAGGAAAAGGACATATATTTAGTTCAGAACTTGGGGTGCTCAAAGTCTAAATGGTGTAGTGGAGGCTCAGCATCCACCCTTTGGATTCATCAGCACATGAGACAGGTAGCAATGTTGGCTTCAAGTGCTAGAGCAACTGATTCCATCTCCAGTTAGGAGCAGAGAAAAGGAGCAAGATCCGTTTTGATTTTTTTTTTTTAAAGCTGATTTGAGGAAGTCAAACACTATGATTATTTTGATACTGTACTTTTCTAAGTCTGGCTTATTATATGAATCAATCAGATGAAGTTACTCATTAAGAACATTGTATCCCAGGAAATAGAGCTTTTAATGGTGTAAAAATGTTTTGCAGTCTAAAACTTGGTTTTAAAAAAAAGGATATACATAGAAGCCTGTATCTCTTCGTTTTATTGGCTCCTATCATCACTGCATTCAGTCTTTAGCATAAGATCTAGGATATAAACCTATTCTCATCACACTGTAGGTAGACAATCATAGGCAATTATTAGCACTAGCTAGCTCATATTTGGCCAAATGATCCCCTGTAATTTAGACACAGTATAAGTGAGATCATGTTTGGGCAGTTAATTTTAAACAACAGGCCCTTCCACTTTGTAACTTAAAACTTGAATCTATTAACATCTCTTGACTGTTTGCCAAATGTATATTTATCAGAATCAAAAGAAGTAAGAACATGTTCACCCATTAACAAATGAATGGAGAAATGATGCCAAATACTAAAGAGAGGTAAATGTAATTAAACAGTCCCAAAGTTATATCTGTACACACAGGGAACCTAGCACCAGTAGGTAAGATAGACAAGGAGACAGACAATTTTACTTCAGGGTAGCATACTCCATTATGAGTTAAAAGTACATGATGTGCACAAAAGGGTCATAGCAGTCAGCAACCTTATCCAATACAGGAATATCACTACCAGAATTGGAAAAAGAGCATAAGATGCACACTGAATTAAAAGAGTCATGTTCTCAACATCATTTTCATATTTCAGGTATTAGATTCAGACATTAGTTATTGCTTGTGTAAGATTAGAAAAGTATAGTTAGAAATGTGCCAGGGGATTCCAACACAATCCCATCAAGATGGCATGTACCAATGCCATCGCACTAGTCCAAGTGATCAATTTCAGCTCACAATTGATATCTCTGATAGGTCTAAGAGTCAAAGGGATCACACAAACAAGACAAGTATCTGCTAATACTAACTGATAGAATCAAAAAGGGAGAGAAAGATCCAACATGGGAAGTGGGATACACAGCAGACTCATAGAATGGCAGATGTCCTAAACAACACTCTGGCCTCAGAATCAGCCCTCAAGGCATTCGGATCTGGCGGAAGAGCCCATGAGAGTATAGCAGGTATGGAAAGCCAAGATATCATGGAAAAAAAAAAAGACCTAAATGAATGATCTCTGTGAGTGAGATCCCAGTGGAAAGAACGGGGCCATCAAAGAAGGAGGTACCCTTCTCCGAAGGGAGGAGAGAACTTCCACTTTGACTATGACCCTATCGGAATAAGATCAAAGTCAGCGAACTCTAAAGGCTTCCATAGCCCTGGCAACTCATGACTAGAGCCTAGGGAGATTACTGACGCCATGAACAGGAGTGTCAAATTGTTAAATCAGCAACAGGAGTCACTGTGTACTTACACCCCATGTGGGATCTGTCCCTAATGTGTCGTCTAAAGCAAAGTGATGCTATAACTAGTACTGAAACAGTATTTTTATACTTTGCGTTTCTGTGTGGGCACAAACTGATGAGGTCTTTACTAATTATATATTGAAGTGATCCTCTGTATATAAAGAGAATTGGAAATGAAAAAAAAAAAAAACAACCTGGTGTTAAAATGGAAATGGCATAGAAAATTAATTAATTTGAAAAAAAATTATGTAGGTTCTCTGTCTTTAATGTGTTGTACATTGCTATTTAATGCTATAATTAGTAATCCAATGGTAGTTTTTTTCAATTTATGTTGCTATATGGGCAAAATGTTGAAATCTTTACCTAATATATACTAAACTGATCTTCTGTATACAAAGAGAATTGAAAATGAATCTTTAAATGAATGGAAGGGGAAAGGGAGTGGGAAAGGGGAGGGTTGCGGGCAGGAGGGAAGTTATGGGAGGGGGGAAGCCATTGTAACCCATAAGCTGTACTTTGGAAATTTATATTCATTAAATAAAAGTTTAATAAAAAAAATAAATAAATAAAAAAGAAAAGTATACGCCAATAGAAGAGAGAATAAATATAGGGCTCCTGACCTGCCTTTATGAAAACCTAATTTTGAATTGATAAAAGGGAGAGTGGATATGGAGAAATTTAAGATTACTTCTTCTCAATTATTAATTAAAAAAATTACTTCTATTCAATTACTTCTTCTCAATTTATATTCAGCTCTCTGAATCTCCAGTTCTGCATTCAAAGATTCAAGCAACTATGAATCTAAAATATCTTTTCAAAAATGTATGGAAATACTGACATGCACAAATTTTATTATTTTTCCAAAATAATATAAATATTTTCATATTATTTATATTGCATTAGCTATTATAAGTAATTTGCAGATGTTACATAAGGACTGTATAGGTTAGATACAAAGATTATGACTTTTATTTAAGGAAATGAAGCATCCATGTATTTGAGTATCAGTAGGGATCCTGAAACTAGTCCTCCTCGGATACCAAGGGATGACATAATTTTCTGAAAACTTCTATGGAGCCAGTCAAAAACATTTGTAATTTGGATATGGGAAAGCTAATCAAGTAGATGGTTTGCAATCAAGAACAACTATGTTTATGAGTTGCAATTAAAAGTCATAGATGATTCTAGAATCAATATATATTAATATAAGTTGTATGTGGAATCTTTATTTACAAATTATTCTATCTTTGGTAGGAGTGAAGTTAAATGTGGTTCCACAGCTAGCCACACACTATAGTATTTCTGGTCCTAAAAGACTTATTATACCTGAAATGTTACCTTGTTTTTTGTGTATTCTCTAAAAGTTGTTTCCCTCGAGACTTAGTGGAATAACACTCTCCCCCTAATCTGTGCTACTCTTAGAAAGTGTCTCACTATTGTGACAAGTAGATCTATCAGTGCTACCTGTAGACTTAGGCTGCCCAGATTACTAATGACTAGAGAAATAAATTGGCCATTCTAGAAAGTTCCACAAAGCTGGAGGAGAGGTAGTACACATCACAGACTCATTCTGGACTCAAACTGACACTCAAAGAAACAGGCAGGAATCGCAAGGGCTTGTTGAGCCGTGTTGGCATAGAGTCTTACCTCTCAAAAATGTTTTACAGGTCAAATGTAAGCCCAGTTTAAGAGTACCTGAAAAATACCATCTCTGTCCCTTATTATAGGCACAGAATACTTTTAAGCAGAACACAGGATTAAAATGAATAGAGGAGCCAGCCAGAACCGTGTCTAAATCCTAACACTGTCATTCACTACACTTATGAACTATAGAAATCACTATATTGCTAAAGCTGTATTTATGGAAAAAAAATGTTATACATTAAAAAAAAGCCTGCAATAGCCAGGGCTGGGAAGGCTGAAACTAGGACTGGGAACTCAATCTGGATCTCCCAGGTGGGGGACAATGACCCAAATACTTGAGTCATCTCCTACTGTTTCTCAGAATGTTCACTGATAGCAGCTTGGCTGGGACTCAATCTGAAGAACTCTGATATGGCTGTGAGCAAGCCAGGCAGCATCTTAACCACTGTGCCAAATACCCATCCCCATCCAGACTTTTATAATCAGTAAATCATCTAAGAAAAAAAAATCCTGAGCTTTGGTTTTCTCAGCCTCTCCAGTGTTCTAATAACTTACATATTACAGAGTCGTTGTGAAGTTCATTTGTTCATTCATTGAATCACTGCTTATTGATAGCTCACCCATGTTATGTACGTAATGTTCTCTCTTTCTCACCTCTCATACCTTACATTTTAGTTTATGGTAACAGACAGCAAACAAATTATTATACGGGGCGGGGGGCGGAGGGAGGGAGAGAGAGAGAGAGATTGATTCACTGTTGCTGAGAATTGACAGAGTAGCAAAGGAGGTCATTTCATTTTGATCATCATTGGAGGTCCTCTGAAAGCTAATATTGGAGGAAATAAGAAAATGTCTCCGATGTTAAAAACTTGGATAAAAATGGTTTTATGTCAAAAGACTAGCAAACATAGAATTCCTGTTCTGAGAAAAATCTTCTACCATTCAAGGATCTAAAATATGAGGAAATGAGCAAAGAGTTACCAGAAAAATTTAGGATAATTGGGTATTGGTTTTGGTAAAGGCTATGGGCTTTAACTTAGGAAATGAGGTGTGGAACTTTGGTCCAGCAGTTAAGATGTCCACATCTCATATCAGAGCCTGCTTTTGATTGTAGCATCCTGCTATTGCAAACCCTGGGAGGCAGCAGGTGATGGATTGAGTACTTGGCTCCTTGTCATCTCTGTGGGAGACCTGGACTTAATTCCTAGCTTGTGAGTTTGAATGGACTCAGTGTTAGCTGTTGTAAGCATTTGGGAAATAAACCAGCAGGTGGAATATTTTTTTTTGTCTCCCTCTCCCCTCTTTCCTCTTCTGCTTCTATCTCACTCATCACTCTTTGCCTTTCAAATAAAATTAAATAAATAAAAATTGAATTTAGAGAAATGGAAAGGAATTCAAACAAGGAATGATATGATCAAAAGATGACTTATACTCCTACTATTTTGAGTTAATTAAGTCAAGATTAGACAGAGAAACTAGTGGGAGTGAAAGGCAGAAAATAAGGCAAGACATAATGACACGTGGATTAAAGTGGTAGTGATAAATATGGAGGGAAATATTTCAATTTAAGATATATTTTGAAGATTTAAAGTGACTACATTTAATAAATTGGATATAAGAGCTGGGGCAAAACATACTCAAGTCTTATCTATAAGGAACTAGTCTGAGAAATTAGGGCAAATGTGGGTGTTGGTTTCTGAGACTGAGAGGAAAAATACATTGTTAGAAAGGAGGCAAATCTCTTATATCGAATATGAACTATTAGAAGTAACTACTAACCCAAGTGTTATTATCAAGTAAGCAGCTAAATGTATGCACTTGAAATTTTAATAGTAATCAGGATTAAATGTTTGGTATATATTAAGAACTCAACCTATGTAAACTCCTATAAAATATGAAATATATTAAAAAGGGAATATACAGAAAAATTCTATTTCAGAATTTTAAAAATATCTGGCCCCTTTGATAATGATCAGTGGACAGAATGTCACTTCTATCTCTCTCTTTTATTTTAAACTTTTATTTAATGAATATAAATTTCCAAAGTACAGCTTATGGATTATGGCTCCCCTCCCGCATAACTTCCCTCCCATCCGCAACTCTCCCCTTTCCCGCTCCCTCTCCCTTTCCATTCACATCAGGATTCATTTTCAATTCTCTTTATATACAGAAGATCAGTTTAGTATATATTAAGAGTCTCTTAAATTAAACAATGATGTAACTCGTATAAGAGGAGTTATATGCTCAAGTTATTCTACTCCAGTACTGTGCTGTCATAACTTGCCTTTAAAAAAAAGTTAGTCAGTTAAACCTTATTGTCATGTGATGATATAATAATTCTGTGTGGATACAAAAATTTGGACTTTGGTTTCAGATTCAAATTGCAGTTTGCCACCTTCCACCTTTGTCCTCATTAAGTAATGATGTAGCTTACAAGCCTTTCTACACCTCAATTTCTACACCTGTAAAATGTAGATAATGATAGCAACTACATCAGAGGTTTTAAGAGGATAGATTAAATAATGTAATTAAAATACATAGCTCATGCTGAGTACTTAGTACATGTTTTTAAATGCCAAAGAATGGAAGAAGCAATAGGACTTTTGATATGTTATTTTGAAAGAGACTATAAGGAAAAGTATGAAATTAATAGAATAGTATAATAAATTTAAGTTTTTGAAAAATAATCACTTAAGTTTATATAATACCTGCCTTTAGACTTTGATCTTGAAGTACAACAAATGTTGATGTTGAACATTTTTTTAAGGTATGTGGTGAATATCTATCTATATCTATATATCTATATCCTAATCTATAGATATATGTTCTTTAGGAAAAGTCTTTTCAATTCCTTTGCCCATTTTTAAATCATGCTATTTGTTTATTGACTGTTGACCTGTATAGTTTCCTCAGACATTTGGAAAGTTAACTACCTTGGCTTGCAAATTTTTCTCTCATTCTGTAAGCTGCCTTTTGTTTCTGATGACTGCTTCCTTTGTTGTGCGGAAGACTTTTCCTTTGATGCAAACTCATGCTTTAGTTTGCTTTTCTTGGCCTGTGCTTTCCTGTTATATCCAGAAACTGATTGCTAAGATCAATGTTTGGAAGCTTTTCCCCTATGTTATATTTATGGTAGTTTTAGAATTTTGGTTGTTGAATTTCAGAATTTCATCTCTTCTGACTTGATTTGTGGGTTGAAATCTAACCCCCGATGTGATGGTAAAAGAGGTGGAGCCTTTGGAAAGTGACAGGATCAGGAGGGCTCTGCCCTCATAATGGAATTCCTGTTCTTGTGGAAGCCCTTGCCCTCTCTCCCCATGCAGACACAGCTACAGATGCTGTCTTTGAAGCAGAAAGCAATCCCTTACCTGGCAAAGGATCACTTGACTTCTCAACTTCCAAACTGTGAGGAATAAGTGTCTTTGTATATTTCCCAGTCAAAGGTATTATGCTATTGCAGTATGAATGAATTAATGTCCTCTTAGTTCTACTTTATGGAGACCCCTAACTAATACACACTTGTTAGGACGGCTGGACAGCAAGTGTCAACAATGATGTAGAAAAACTAAAACTCTAATACGCTGATGTTGGGAATATAAAGTGGAACAAAAGCTGTGAGAAAAGTGTAAACATTCCTCAAAAATTAAAAATAGCACTGCCATATTATACATTAATTCAACTTTTGGGAATATATCCAAAAGAATTAATATCAAGATACAAAGAGATATACATGTTCATTACAGAATTACTCACCATAGCCAAGACATAGAGACAACCCAAATGTCAAATGACAGATATATATAAAGAAAATGTGGTATATACATACACTATGTGGTGCTATGTATAAGTGAAATGGAGAATTGTTGTTCAATGGATATAAGGGAGAATTATTAATAGACGTAATTTCAGGTATATTAGCTGAAAAATTCTAGCCACTTCCTGTAAAAGTATGTCCTAATACATGTAACAATATGGTATTTGTACACTTCATAATGTATCAAGAGGATAGATAAGTAGTTCCTACCTCTCATGCACAAAAAGGATTGCCTGGAAATTTTGGAAGGTGTCTGATATGTCTATTACCTTGACTTTGGTGTTCATACTATGGGCGTTTGTGAATGTCCAAATTAATCAAATTATATACTTTAAATGTGCACCATTCTTTTGCGTATCCTTATAGACTTGCAAAAAACTGCTACACATAAGCTGCTCAAACTGCTGCTCTTTTATTAATATAGCAATATAACAGTTGTATCCTACAGCCAGACTTTGATGTAGCAATTTTTTATTCTTAGATTAATAACTTCTGATTTGAGTTTTGGCTTTTTGAGTTAATTGAAAAATATTCAAGCCAATTTGAAAATTATTACATAATAGACTTCATTCAAATGAAGGGAAAATATCTTTAATAAAGAGGGGATTTTTATTAAAAATAAATAATGCGAACACAAAAAAGAAATTTCTCAGCAATATGTAGTTGCCAACATCAGCAGCAGTTTCACTATGGTGTCACACTTCATAACGGGGAGAACATTTGAACTTATGTATTATTCACATTTTTCTGAAATTGCACTAACCATGAAAAGTGATGAAAGGGAGAAGCTTGTAACAGATTTTTTAAAGTGGAGTATGGACTTGTGTTGAACTCACACGCTGCTGTCATGAGGTTCCTTGGAAGCATTGCAATTCTGTCGATTTTTTTTGTGAAGTGGCAACAGACTTTCCTGCTTCTAAGATTGGTTTTCAAACTGCTTTAATTATATTCTTTAGGAAAAAAGGCACAAGATCCATTCAGATGGACTCAAAACCTTCCCTGTTTTGTCAGCGTCATTGACAGAAATTTACATAAGCTGCTAGTGTATTCTCTGAAGTCCAGGTTTATTTCTGCAAAGTAGTCAAGTTCTGTAGGTGATTTTGTATATGAAATGTTGTATCTGGAGAGCTCTGTTGCTAATCTTATTTCCATGGGCTCCAAAAGGATCTGAAACTGTGATTCCTTGGTCCCTGGTTTCCTGTTTCTACTCAGAGGCTGTTTATATGCTCTTTTGCTGTGGTAGCTGAATTCATTCACCTCCAGAGCTTTGACTATTGTTTTCTTGTTTGTTTACTTTGCTGTGATACCCAGATCATATATCTGCTTCAGAAGCTTCTTCACAAACTGATTCTATTTTCCAGGATTTTAGGCTAGGTGGTTCATTTCTTGGAAGAACTTAACTTATCCTGTAAAAATGCCTATATGAATGTACTTCTAAAAGTTTGTGGAAAATAAAATCAAAATATATTTATGCATAGAAATTTTTGAAGTCTATCATGCAGAGGATCTACAAAGAGGTCTTAGAAAATATTATACCAAAAATGCAATGATTTAAAAAATTATACATCAAGGGGGCTGACACTGTGGCATAGTGGGCTAAGCCTCTGCTTGTGGTGCCAGCATCCCATATGGGCACTGGTTCACGTCCCAGCTTCTCCTCTTCAGAAGCAGCTCTCTGCTATGGCCTGGGAAAGCAGGAGAAGATGGCCTAAGTGCTTGGGCCCCTATACCCTCATGGGAGACCTGAAAGAAGCTCCTGGCTCCTGTATCCTGGCTTCAGATTGGCCCAGCTCCAGCCACAGCAGCACTTTGGGGAGTGAACCAGCAGGTGGAAGACCTCTCTTTCTGTCTCTCCATCTATCTGTAACTCTCTACCTTTCAAATAAATAAATAAAATCTTTTTACAAAATACATAAAAATGCTTATCTTTTAATTTCATTTTCCATGAACTTTTGAAGTATCTAATATTGCACAGATTAAGTAAAAGAGGAGTTGGTACCACTTCTGTTACAGAAGAAAAGAATCATCTCTGTTCAGAAGGACAGAGGAGAAAGTACAATATAAGTTTGTCTTTTGATGCTCTAATTTCATTTGTAAAAATTTATCCTGAAGCTACATTTTTTAAAAAATTAATTTTAATTTCTAATTAGTTTTTAACAGATTAATGTGGTTTGTAAATACAATTCTCTCTCCCCCTTCCCTCCTACCCTACTTCCTTCTCCCTTTCTGTCTGCTTTTAGTTTTCAAGATAGCATATTTAAATTTACATTACAGTAAAAAGGCTTAATACCTGGCTGAATAAAACACTATTGAAATATATGTGCAGAAAGGTATTCATTATAACCTTTATCCTGAATGTAAAATATTAGGAAAAAAACCTAAATGTCTATATCTAGGAAATATGATAAATTCAAGCACCATACCAGGCTCCTGTAATTAAGAATGAAATGAAACAGATCACAATGAACTGATGTGGAATGATATGCGTGGCATATTGTTAAGCAAAGTCAGCAAGTTGTGATAAATTGTCCATATTATTCTACATTTATTGTGAAAAGAAGGAGAAATAATACATAAATGTCAGCTCATTTAAGCAAAAACAAATGCTGGAACATGCATTCAATGAGATTCATCTCTTACAGGGCATGGGTGAGAAAAGACAGGGAGTGGAAGAAGAGATGGGTGCTCTCTGAATACACAAGTACTTTCTGTTTTATTACGGAGCTGGGGCCCTGCCATTCATGGAAGAGACCTGTATTGAATTCCCAGATTCAGGCAGTCCTGGCCCCTGCCATTACAGGCTTTTGAGAGTGAAATACACAATGGCAACTGCCTGTCTCCCTCTCTCTCTCTCTCTCACATAAATAAAGATAATTAAATGCAATGCTTCTTCTTCTTCTTCTTTTTTTTTTTTGAAAGGCAGATTTTAGACAGTGAGAGAGAGACAGAGACAGAGAAAGGTCTTCCTTTCCGTTGGTTCACCCCCCAAAAGGCTGCCATGGCCAGCACACTGCGGCTGGTGCTCTGCACTGATCTGAAGCCAGGAGCCAGGTGCTTCTCCTGGTCTCCCATGCAGTTGCAGGGCCCAAGCACTTGGGCCATCCTCCACTGCACTCCGGGGCCACAGCAGAGAGCTGGCTTGGAAGAGGGGCAACCGGGACAGAATCCGGCACCCCAATCAGGACTAGAACCCGGGGTGCCGGCGCCACAAGGTGGAGGATTATCCAAGTGAGCCACGGCGCCGGCCTCTTCTGTCTTGTTTTAAGCAGTCATTAAATGCTTTGAACTTCTCAACTGTAGGCCCACATTTGGATTTTCATAAGCTCTTTAATATCTCTATTAAGCAAAGGAATCTTGATTCTAGCATCTCACTTTTCAATCTAAAATTTTTATTTTAAGTAAATAAAGAACATATAATATTTTTTTGGTTATAAACAAAAATTCATCACACGTAATTTGATTTAGAAAAAACTCTGGAGCAAGTGAAATAATTCAGGATTCATCTTGAAATACTAACAATGAAGGCACAGGATAGCCACCTTTGCCTACCAAAAACACATGAGTCTCAAAAAGGTCCCAGAAAATGAGCATTATGAGAAAAGATTGCAAGGCTTTCAATATTTTTTTGCAGCCAGTAAACATTTTTTTCCTCCCATTTATCCATGAGTTTTTTTTTTCTTAAAGATTTATTTTATTTATTTGAAAGACAGAGTTATAGGGAGAGGTAGAGACAGAGATATCTTCCATCTGTAGCTTCACTCCCTAAATGGCTGCAATGGCTGGAGCTGAGCTTATCCAAAGCCAGGAGCCAGGAGCTTCTTCCTGGTCTCCCACATTGGTGCAGGCACACAAGGACTTGGGCCATCCTCTGGTGCTTTCCTAGATGCATTAGCAGGAAGCTAGATTAGAAGCAGAGCAGCTAGGCCTCGAACCAGGACCCATATGGGATGCTGGCACTGCAGGTCAGGGCTTTCTCTTGCTGCACAACAGCTCCAGTCCCTATCCATATTTTTTGAAGAACTCTTTTTTTACTCAGTAGTGTTTCACAGCCTAGGGTTTGGAATCAAAATGTTTCCATTTATATTTTGTTCCCATCAGGCAGCAGAGTGATGCCAGGAAAGTTACGTGACAGTTCAGTGTCTTCCTTTAAGTTAAGTGGTTATTACAATGGTACCTACTGAATAGTGAGTCATCCATTGAAGTAATTTGGTGATATTAAAATCTTAAGACATTGTGCCAATGATAAGCAACTGTTTGAGTAAATAATAACACATGAAAACTACATAATGTCTATGGAGCTATTACATGAAAAAATAAAGACTTCTATTTGTCAATAGAGGTATGATTAAATAATTTTAAAAGACATATATTTGTAAACAGTTGCCTATTTATAAAATATTTTATTTATTTGAAAGGCAGAGAGAGAGGAAGAGACAGAGAGAAAGAAATAGATTTTCATCCTCTGGGTCACTCCCCAAATGGCAAGCAAGAGCTAGATCTGGGCCAGGAATTCCACTGGGGTCTGTCAAATGGGTGGCAGGGGTTAAAGTACCTGCACCAGCTTCTGCTGCCTTCCCAGGTATGTTATCAAGAAACTCAGCTAGAAGCAGAACAGTGACGATTCAAATTGGCAGCCATATGGGATGCTGGCTTCACAAGTGGTAGCTTAACCAAGTACACCATGCCAGCTCCAGGTTGCTTTTTTTTTTTTTTTAATAGTGGAATAATCTCCAAAATACTTACTATCAAACACTAAGGAATTGGGAGGAAAGATTTAAACGTTTCATTTTGTACATTTTCATACTGTTTGACTTTTCTAACCACAGAATAAGGCATTATTGTTTGAGTGATGAGGCAGTGAAATAAAAAAATGGGTAATTTTTATTTTATTTGTAGTTTAACAGGTAATAAAAATTCAATATGTGCTCTAGTTATATATTAAGAAAGAAAATAAATTATTAATAACCCAAAGATTGGCTATAAATTGAGAAATATGTTTCTAAGTGTTTTACTTCCATATGAATGAATGAAAATGAATACAATTATATTTATAAGAAACATAAGCCGGCGCCGTGGCTCAACAGGCTAATCCTCTGCCTAGTGGCGCCAGCACACCGGGTTCTAGTCCCGCTCAGGGCGCCGGATTCTGTCCTGATTGCCCCTCTTCCAGGCCAGCTCTCTGCTATGGCCCAGGAGTGCAGTAGAGGATGGCCCAAGTGCTTGGGCCCTGCACCCCATGGGAGACCAGGAGAAGCACCTGGCTCCTGCCTTGGGATCAGTGTGGTGCGCTGGCCGCAGCGCGCTGGGTGTGGCGGCCATTGGAGGGTGAACCAATGGCAAAGGAGGACCTTTCTCTCTGTCTCTCTCTCACCGTCCACTCTGCCTGTCAAAAATTTTAAAAAAATTAAAAAAAGAAACACAAATAAGCAAACACATGCACACAAAAACAAATATTTTGCATTGTTCTTGGTGGAAAATAAATTTCTATGTGTTTTTGCTTTTTAAATTATTTTTTGTTTTGTTGTTATTGCTGTTGTTGACAATAAGCCATAGTGTATACCAGAATTTTTTAAATGTTATTCATTTAGCTGAGAGGCAGAAAGAGACAGAGACAGCAAGTCAAACAGGAGTCCAAAGCACTCAATCCAGTTCTCACATATGAATGGCAGAGATCCAACTATTTGGATCAACACCTTCTGTCTTCCAGGCAGCATTAGCAGGAAGCTTGGGGACTCAAACACAGGGACTCCACTGCAGGAGATGGGCTTCCCAGTCACCCTTAAGCCTAAACCACTGCCCCAAACTCCCAGCTCACATAATGTATTTTTAAATACAATGCCAGGTGACTAATACTCCAGATGAAATGAACATTATATTTGATTTATTCTCTCCTCATTGATTAAGATACTATGGCTAAGCTTTGGGATGTTTAAGAAAATACAGTGACTGAGACGATGGCTAACTGGACTCTATTTTATGAGACTGGCTTTTATTTCCCTTGCATTTTCATTCAGAAGGAAAAGCAGGACTATAACATCTGCAGAGACAACCATCATGGCAAAAATACAATTTCCCTCTAGTATCATGTCATGATTACTCCAATGGAACTCAATAATCAACATATGCAAGATGAAGGCAAGATTTTCAAGCGGACATTCCTTAAGGAGATGAACTGGAGAGTCAGACCTGTTCCAGAATTAAGCTCTTCTTCAAGAAATGGACCATTTGTGTAGCAGCCCGTGAATTTGCTAATAGAATGATTTTCTTTTAATTAGCAGCATTTCTCTGCAAAATAATTACATATGTTTTTTACTCAACTTTTTCTTAAAGGGCCATTAGCGTTTGCATAATCTCCTCTCTTCCCAAACTACACTTGAAAAAGCTTTTAAAACTTTTGTTTGCATTATGAAGGGAAGGCAAACTAGATACTTTGCTTATAGCAAAATTTTGTTCCCTATGAAAATATCCCATCCAGAGATTCAAATAAACATGCTCATGGCATTATATGTTTTGAGATTTCAAACTGTGTTGGGATGTATTATTGTAAAGAATTGAGCCTTAAAATCTACAGCAGGCAAAAAGCAGTTTGTGGTAGTAAAAATAGTTTGATATTTTCCAAAGGAAACTTTTACAGCTGTCATTATCTTTCATTGATGCTTCCTGGATGAATAAGGGGAAATATGTGTTTTGAACAAGGCACAAACAGCAGGAAACTGTGTTACCTTTCTCTTTCTGCCTCTCAACTAAGTAAAATAAATCAATCCTTTCTTTAAAGTTTATAAATGTTTGCATCAATCATAGCTATGAGCAGCAGTGTATGCATCCTCATAGATTACCCACAGACTAAGGAAGAGGTTGTTCATGGCACCTCACGAGGTAACTTAAAAGCATCACTTAAAAGAGAGTTATCCAGCATGGACAAGCCATGAGAATAGATTTTACAGCAATAAACTGTGATTGGGTATTTTCCTCAAGTGGCTTTCCTAGATTGTACAGTCACACTGCTTTACTATCAAGGATAAAATTTTTCTTTACAATTTAGAATTGTCAGTGATTGACACAAAAAGCATAATATCACAGATCTGTAAGGATCTTTGGCACCTGCTGCTTGCCTATTGCATGAAACAGAAGGTGCAAATTATATATAAAAAAACAACTTAATTTATTGAA
The DNA here is from genome assembly GCF_033115175.1 of Lepus europaeus. Classification (NCBI taxonomy): domain Eukaryota; kingdom Metazoa; phylum Chordata; class Mammalia; order Lagomorpha; family Leporidae; genus Lepus; species Lepus europaeus. The sequence goes on along the minus strand of NC_084843.1, from coordinate 44,556,140 downwards.
CTGAATGTAAACAGAGCAATATCTGCTATTGCAGAGAACCCTTACTTCTTATGGACTGAAGGAGTGTTTTACCCTACTACTGAAACAGTGTGGATAGTGTTGTTGCTTTAATTTACCTAACATGAAACACTAAAAATTATGCAAAACTGATGGCAAAATTTAGATTTGTATAAATGAATATTTAATTCATTCAAGAATTTATAGGGTAGTGGTTTTAACTTTCAATAATTTTCCAATTCCTTAAGTGACTACGTTTCTTTAAATGAATATAGGGAGTAATGTGGACAACAAATAAAAGACCTTGGAGGCAGGCATTGATAGGCATAATGTTCGACCCTGCTTGGGATGCCTAAACATCTCATATAGGAGTGCCTGGGTTTGATGTTATTTATTTATTTATTTTTTTGACAGGCAGAGTGGACAGTGAGAGAGAGAGACAGAGAGAAAGGTCTTCCTTTTGCCGCTGGTTCACCCTCCAATGGCCGCCGCGGTAGGCGCGCTGCGGCCGGCACACCGCACCGATCCGATGGCAGGAGCCAGGTGCTTCTCCTGGTCTCCCATGGGGTGCAGGGCCCAAGCACTTGGGCCATCCTCCACTGCACTCCTGGGCCACAGCAGAGAGCTGGCTTGGAAGAGGGGCAACCGGGACAGGATCGGCGCCCCAACCGGGACTAGAACCTGGTGTGCCAGTGCCGCAAGGCGGAGGATTAGCCTAGTGAGCCACGGCGCCGGCCTGGGTTTGATGTTATTAATAGTGCATCCTCCAAGGCAGTAGATGATGGAACAATTAGTTACAACCTGGCCACTCACATGGAAAATAAAGACTAATTTCCTGGCTCCAGACTTGGGCCTGATCCAGCTTTGGCTGTTGCTGGCATTTGAAAGTGAATCAGTGGATGTGAGTCTCTCTCTCCCCTTCAGTTCCTCTCTCTCTCCCAGTCTCTCTTTCTGTCTCTCAAAGAGATACAGTAAAATAAATTTAGAAGATATCATAGTCTCAATATATTATATAATGTATTTGAAAACATAAGCATATTTGATTAAAACATTTGATAAAAAGACATCGCTGCTTTAAAAACACAACTTGGAGAGAGTCTCCAGAGGCCTGGGCTCCTAGCTTGAAATTCATCTCGCTAATGATTTAAAAACATGAAAAAGGCTGGGGAGATGATGTTTGTGATTTTCTTTCATATTTTTGTACTGCAAGGTAGAAATATTGGAGTTATCCAAGCTTTATCAGTTCTTTTGATCTTTTTTCCAAGGAAAACAAGAATGGAAAAAGCTGTCATAGAGCTAGAGGAACCTGCTTTATTGGTGTCTTCAATAATTTAGTACGGAGAGTGGGCATGATGAATCACTTTGTGTCCTAAGAGATGATCAAAAATATTCACTTAATTTATATTAAAACCTCAAGAAAATCCTAAAATATGAATTGCACAAGGAAAGGATTTCATAATAATATATATTAAATATCAAAATAAATTTTCTTCTGTATTTAACTACCACAGATAACATATAGCTGTACATATGATTTTAAATTAATATGCTTTAGAATTCTCAAAAGAAGAAATAACTTTTGCTTTGGACCTCCTAAGAGGAATAAATTGAGAATGAGACAATTAGCAAGAGAATCTAGACTGCAAGTAGCAAAGCCTGATAATTAAACCTGAACTTTACACTTGCTGTGTGCCTCTTTAGACATGCTGCAACATATCCAGAAACTGTGTTTTGTTTTGTCAATAATGAAGTGTCAAACCTACAGTGTTATCTGGTACATAACAGATGCTGATAAAATTTTCCATGACCCAAATCTGGCATTAGAACAGGTTTACATAATACTTCCAGTTATATTTGCTTCCGTTAATGCATATGTTACCCACTGGGTTTTACCACTTTGTAATATAATTAAATAGGTTCCTACTGTTCTCTTTTCTCCTAGGAAACCATGAAAAAGAATTAAAATAGTTGGGTATGGTCATATAATCTGTCCATTTATGTTTCATTTTATCACTACATCATTTCTATTGTTGTTTCAGTTGCAAAAACCAAGCTGGATTTCCTTAAGTAGGGCAGTTAATTGGTTTGAGACTCCCTGGTCAGTATATTTATTTTAGTGCAGATATTTTCTTAGGAAGAAAAAAAGGAAAGTGAATCTTTGACTCTTGAAAAATTCATAATTAAGACATACAACCATGGAAAGACCAAAAAAAAACATAAAATTAGATATTGAACTCACAACTAAAATATAATTGTCTTGGTTTTGTCTAAATTAATGCTTAAAATAAAGGGATCTATGGAAAATTCTAGCAGTTCCTTTTCTAATGATATGGGATAATTAAGTTGTTTTTTATGGGATAATTAAGTTGTTTTGCTCTGAGTTTTTAGAGTAACAGAATCAAATACTTTTATATTTAGAGTAATTTAAACATACTCAATCTTAATTTTTTGTAAAACTTCTGAATGTGTAAAACACATTGTGAAACACATCTCAGAAGAGGTGGCAAAAATTCACTTTTAGGGAAATACAGGAAGTATAGTTATTACAAGAAGCAATGTGAGATTATGTTTTGAGATGGGCACTTGAAAGGACAAATCTTCCAATAGTCACTGTTTCAGCTAAATATTATGTATATGTGTAAACAAGTTATGTGTTTAAAGAGGTTTTTGAAACATGAAATAAACCTCTTCCTTGCCTTAAAACCAGCAGTGTACAGAAATATGCAGATGCTTACACATCATTTCTTGCTCCTGGGCTACTGTTGCAAATCATCTAAAAAATCTTCCCAATAGTCTGCTCCCTTTATTTTTGAATTCGGATATGGAATTCGAGGTGCAGAAATGGCATTTGTTTTTTTCTCTACAGGGAACTGGAAATTTTGAAAAGTTTGTTTTTATTACATCCTTTCATTTAAATAAGAATGAAAGTGTTTGTTTTTGTAATTTAATTTTCCATTTGGATAATTTTGGAAATGAATAATGGCGATAAATAAAGAGAACGTGAAGGAAGAGAGTTGTACAAATAATAAATTAGTGTCTCTCTAGCTATTCTCTTCAAATACAGTTTTTCAAACAACCCTCACAGTATTCTGAGTTTGAGTTGAGATGAGGTCAGATGGCACTGATTTCATTCTACTAATAAAGGAAATCAGAGAGCTTGTGTGATTTGCTAAAACCCACCCTGAAAATCAGCAAGGAGAAAGATCCCCTACGTACTTATCATTTTTGTCATGTATTTTCAACATGTGCCACAAATGAAGGCACACAGAGAACCAAAGCAGTTATGTGAGGAAAAGCAAGGGAAATGGCAGTAATCAAAAATCTGCTTGGCATTTTTTAAACTATCTTCAATTAGTAACAAGCAACTTTAGGCTGGCGCCATGGCTCACTAGGCTAATCCTCCGCCTTGCGGCGCCGGCACACTGGGTTCTAGTCCCGGTCGGGGCACCGGATTCTGTCCCGCTTGCCCCTCTTCCAGGCCAGCTCTCTGCTGTGGCCCGGGAGTGCAGTGGAGAATGGCCCAAGTGCTTGGGCCCTGCACCCCATGGGAGACCAGGAGAAGCACCTGGCTCCTGCCATTGGATCAGCGCGGTGTGCCGGCCGCAGCGCGCCAGCCGCGGTGGCCATTGGAGGGTGAACCAATGGCAAAGCAAGACCTTTCTCTCTGTCTCTCTCTCTCTCACTATCCACTCTGCCTGTCAAAAAATTAAAAAAAAAAAAAAAAAAGAAACAAGCAACTTTAAAACAAATAAAATTTACTGTCATTTCTCGGGTATTTACTTCAAGTTGGAAACTTGGAGAAATCTAACTAGCACAATTGTTTTTACCTTTTCCAATATGTATACATTCGAGTTCCCATTCCATCAGGGTTAAGTAGCTTTTATCTGATATAGCAGCATTCCACATCAAGAAGTATGTAGTTTTAAATGTTTCAGACTTAAAATATATATGTTTTTAAAATGTTACTCTTCATTTTCTGTATACTAGTTCTCAGGGTAGGTGTTTTTAACACTATATGAATACACATTAGGTTAAATATTTTCTCCTTTATAAATAATACAACCATGTTCAACCTAGTACACCTGAATGTTTCTCTGGTTAATTTATCAACAGTGGTAAATAAGTACAAGGTCAAAAGCATGGGATTATTATAAAGACTTGGAATCCATATTGTAAAAGCATAAACTTATTGAAAGTTATAAATTTTATTCCACCCATCGCCTAATGGAAGTATTATTGCATAAAGGTTCACTAACACTGAATATTATTTGTCATGTTTTGTTATATGTATTCTTTGTTTTCTGAATTATTTGTGCACATCATGTGTCAATATTTTAGTACAAGGCCGGCGCCGTGGCTCACTAGGCTAATCCTCTGCCTGTGGCGCTGGCACACTGGGTTCTAGTCCCTTTGGGGCGCCGGACTCTTTCCCGGCTGCTCCTCTTCCAGGCCAGCTCTCTGCTATGGCCCGGGAGTGCAGTGGAGGATGGCCCAAGTGCTTGGGTCCTGCACCTGCATGGGAGACCAGGAGAAGCACCTGGCTCCTGGCTTCAGATCAGCTTGGTGCGCTGGCCGCAGTGGCCATTGGAGGGTGAACCAACAGCAAAAAAAGAAGACCTTTCTCTCTGTCTCTCTCACTGTCCACTCTGCTAGTAAAAAAAAAAAAAAATTTACTACAAATATATTAATACTAATGTTTTTATTTTACACCTATTTTGTGCTTTTAATTTTTTTATTTTATTTTATTTTATTTTATTTATTTATTTATTTATTTTTATTTTTGACAGGCAGAGTGGACAGTGAGAGAGAGAGACAGAGAGAAAGGTCTTCCTTTTGCCGCTGGTTCACCCTCCAATGGCCGCCGCGGTAGCGCGCTGCGGCCGGCGCACCGCGCTGTTCCGATGGCAGGAGCCAGATGCTTATCCTGGTCTCCCATGGGGTGCAGAGCCCAAGCACTTGGGCTATCCTCCACTGCACTCCCGGGCCACAGCAGAGAGCTGGCCTGGAAGAGGGGCAACCGGGACAGGATCGGTGCCCCGACCGGGACTAGAACCCGGTGTGCCGGCGCCGCAAGGTGGAGGAATTAGCCTGTTGAGCCACAGCGCCGGCCTAATTTTTTTATTTGTTAAAAAAATCATTTTTTAACAACAATATCCCTCCATTGAGCACAATGGATACTGTGGAAAGCACTTAGCAAGTACAAACCAAATTATGTAAAATAATTTGAATGACTTATTATTTAAAATAGCATTATATTTGTTTAAGGGAAGGGGGATGTCAGAGTATGATGTCACGTCCTTCTAATCATTTATCCTCTCATTTAGTGCTTAAGGTAGAAATATAGGGTGAGTAGAGAAGTTTAGAGAAGTGAGACACCAGGGTCTGTTATATTGTTGATAAAAACAATGCAGTCTTGGTCTTATCACCATACAAATATTTGTGACTTTAGCTGCAGAATTATATTTTTATTTTGTTCTTTTTACAGTTTACACCATAGATTCTTATATTAAGTATCTTTTATACAGTTAGTTTTCTTTTCATCTTTGTGAACTGTCAATATATCCTGAGTTTGTGTGTGGATAGAAAGTGACATTACAGAGGATTATAAATTGACAGGATAACCTTGCATAAACTTTCCATCTTTGCTTCTAGAAAGAGCTTATACATTACACAGCATATTTTGAAATATAACCAAATAAAATGCTCTTGAAAATAAATGTAATGTTTTGAACCTTTTATATGGGTACCATAATTATTTTTGCATACACACATGGAATAATGTAGGGACAAAGTTAGGCTTCAATATTGGGCACTATAACAAAAATTAAAATGCAATTAAACCCTAATGAAACAGAACTCAGGTTTTTAACTTATTCATCAAATAATGTCAACCAAATAACCAAGTTTTAAAATGTTGCACATATACATATTATTCAATAATTAAGAGAAGTCTTTTTCTGAGACACATTGAACATTTCTTTCAGATTATATAGAAAGGAGTGCTCATGCATTCCTTCTACTAAATCAAAATTTTGAGATTTTTTTCAGGATACCCTTTTTATGTGCAAAGGCAAAATATGAATCAATCAAATATTCTGAGAATCAGAACACTGAACAGAATAAACAGTTGACAGGATTTCAGTGTCTTTAGAGTAGAACATTGGGCTTGACCTCTAACATACTTCAACTGGCTGGTTCAAAATCCAGACCCATAGCAAGAAAGTAATCATGTAGGAAAATCTTTTGGACACATATTCCACTGAATTTAATTGGGAAAAGCCTTGGCTTTGAAAACCAATGGTGTAGAAATGCCAAGTTAAATGGATAATTACTCTGGTTTACCTTTGAGATAGTTTCACACTTGAGGCAAATGGACCAAAGAAGCAACTTTCCTATACACACAGAAAGTATCTCAGGAAGTTTTAAAAAGATTTATTTATTATTTATTTATTTGAAAGGCAGAGTTATAGAGAGAGACAGATAGATGGAGAGAGAGAAGGAGAGAGGGAAAGAGAGAGAGAGATTCTCTATCTGCTGATCCACTCCCCAAAAGACCACTCCAAAGCCAGGAGACAGGAGTTTCTTCTGGGTCCCCAACATGAGCGCAGGGGCCAAAGCACTCAAGCTATCTTCTACTGCTTTTCCAGCTGCATTAACAGGGAGCTGTATTAGATGTGGAGCAGCCGGGTCTGGTGCCCCACTGTGTACAGCTCCAGTCCCTCAGGGAACTTTAACACTATAGAAATGCTACTATAATCCACTGTGAAAATATAGAAAATCTTAATTGTACTATAAAATTATGGCAAGTAATATAAGAGATGAGACACAAAGTGAACTTAAACTACACCCCTTGCCTTCTAAAACATTTGTGTATGTAAATCTAAGAGCACTTCCCTTTTTTGAGTATTCAGAAATAGTAAAAAATTAATTTGAGTAACATATTTTATATGTCAAATTTTTTTTTCTATTTCCACAAATGTATCCAAACACAACTGGAAGACAAGATCCTGGGAATGTTTATGGCTAAGCACTTTGTGTATTCTTCAGTGTGCAAAGGACATACTACGTAGAACATAAATGCATGAACTAACTGCTTTTTGAAGAGATCATTTAATGTCATATTTATAGGTAAAGATAAGCTGAATTGTTTGTGATTGCCCACTTGCCATATTCAAATCTTCAGACATGACTTCCTTTCTGAAGCTTTCTCTGGGCTAACCTGTTTCTCCCCATTCTGCTCTATTTTTACTACATAGTTGTTTTAGTATTATGATTCATATTCTTCATATACTCTTTATTCATCATTTAACACATATATGAAGACAAAAAAATCCCTTCTTCTTTCTATAAATTATGATAATGACATAGAAATTATTCAAAAAATATTAGTTGGGGTGGTTATTATGTTGTAGTGGGCTGAGCTGCTAATCAGGATGCCCACATTCCATTTCAGAATGCTGGTTTGATCCTAAGTACTCCATTTCTGATCCAATATTTCTGCTAATGTGCCTGAGAAGGCAGCAAATAATGGTTCCAGTACTTGATCTCTACCACCCATGTGGGAAACCTGCATGGAGACTGTGGCTCCTGGCTTTGACCTGGTCCAAAACTGGCTGTTAAAGCCATTTAGGGAGCCAAACAGCAGAGGGAACATCTCTATCCACCCCCCAACTCTGTGTGTGTGTGTGTGTGTGTATGTCTGTGTGTATGTGTGTCCTACTCCATCTTTCAAATGTCTTTAAGAAAATTTGTTTACCACCATCAAATTACAAGTACATTTAGAACAAATGATCCAGAATAAAATAACAGATGAGAAAGCTGAAATTCTACCAAATTAACAAAAGGAAGGCGACATATATAACAATGTTATTGAAATCATATCCTACAGAACCTAAGCAAGAATTCCAAAACTCTCACAAAGATGTAAGAGTCATGTATTTCCATACTGAGTCCACCTCAAGAAAATGTTAAGTTTATCTCTGACTTTCCAAACCTCAAAAAACTCTCTCATTGATAAGAGCAGACACCAACCAAGCAAGCAAAAGGTTTTGCAAAATGTAGTCCTTTGGCTTTTCATTTAGATGGAAAAAAAAAAAAAAAAAAAAAAAAACAAAACCTAGAATGTAATGACAGGAATGCCAAGTTGATAACAATAAGATTCAGATGAGATGATTCCTATTTCATAAACAAAAGGTGCTGGGAAAATTGGATATCTGCATGAAGACGTATGAAACAAGACTCCTAAATTATACCGTATACAAAAATCACCTCACAATGGGACACAGATCTAAATCTATGACATTATACCACAAAACTAATGGAGGAAAACATTGAGGAAACTCTGGCTGACACTAACATAGGCAAAGACTTCTTGGATAAGATCCCAGAAACAGAAACAGTAAAAGAAAAAATTAACATATGACATAACAAAAAGCTAAGAAGCTTCTGTATGCAAAGGAAACACAAAGTGAATAGGCAACAGACAGAATGGAGAAAATATTTGCAAACCATGAATCTGATAGAATATTAATATTCAGGATCTATAAAGAGCTCAAGTACAAAACAAATAATTCAGTTAAGAAATGGGCAAAGGAAATAAATGGGCATATTTCAAAGGATGAAGTATAAATGGCCTGAGAAAATGCTCAGGATCACTGGCCATCATGGTAATACACATAAAAAACACAATGAAGTTTTACCTTACTACAGTTAGAATGCCTATCACTCCAAAATTTAAAAATAATAAATGCTGGCAAGGATGTAGACAAAAAGGTACCTTAATACACTGTTGATGAGGATTTAAACTAGAACAACTCTTATGGGCAATAATACGGAGATTCCTCAAAAATCTGAAAATAGATCTACCATATGACACAGTCATTCCATTCCTGGGAATTTGCCCATGTTAAATGCAATCGGCATTTGAAAGAGTTATTTGTACCGCCATATTTATTGCAGCTCAATTCATAGTAGCTAAGATATGCAGTCAACCCAGATGTCCATCAACTGATGACTGGATGAAGAAAACATGTATGTATTCACAATGGAATACTATTTAGCCATAAAAAGAATGAAATCATGGTTTGTAACAAAATGGACACAACTGGAGAACATTATGCCTAGTAAAATAAGTTAGTTCCAAAAAGAAAATGTATGTTTCTCTGATATGTGATATTCATTATAGAAAAAAAAAGTATAAGAATGAAATTGACATCTTATGATTTGATCATCGTTTTTTGCCCTTGTCTATACTCCTGTGAAATAATAGTCTACTTTTTACTTATTGAACATTATGATCAGTGGTGCATTAAGTTTTTGATTAAAATTACATTGAAATTGTTATTGCCAAAATTAAACAGAAAAAAAAAAAGAAGGGAAGGAAGGAGGGGGTATTGAGGGAGGGAGAAGAGGATGGAAGGGATAATAGTTATCTTCTTAGAATTCTATCCATGAGATATATGTCCTCTATATTAACAAAAATCAAAAAAAGAAAACCAAGGTTAAAAGAAAAAAAATCTTTGATAAATTCTCTGAGATGAATATAGGAATTTTACTCCCTAATATGGTCAAGAATTAATAATGCTAATGTAGAAATGTAAAACTCTATATAATTAATGTTTAGATGAGCAAACAAATGCAATTGGAAAAGAGTTCACAGAAAGCATTAAAAAATAAAAATCTCACAAAAAGAAGAGAAAATGTGATTCAGGCATGCACAGAACTTATGGTATGATAAACCTGAGAAAGTATCCTGAAGGTACTGAAACTCTTAGAGAAAGTAATAAATTATATTGAGTTAGCATAAAAGTTGCTCAAATTGAGTTTGAAGAATGTCCCTTAGGAAGGGCAATGGAGAAAAATTTTCTCTTACACAATGTCAGGAATATGTTAGATTATGATTACAGATATGTTGAAACACACACACTCATACATATATACACACACACAGAGATTGAGTATTTCAACATGTGTGTTCCAGTTTCACAGTCAAAGGAAAGTAAGATAAAATATAAAAATTCCTGCATAAACCAAGTTGAAATATGCAAGGCATTTCCTCAGTCAGCCATAAGATAGAGACATATACGTTGCTATAAATTAACCTTGACAAAATTCCAAATGGTTCTATAAGAAGTATGTCTTTTTATTCAAAAATTAACAGAGATAGACACAGACTTTTCACTGAGGCAAAATTTGGCCTCTTCATGTATAATTAGTAATATTTAATGGAATAGTAAGCTGTATGAGGGCAGGAATATGCATCTGTCCAGTTTACTGCTGAATTGTCAATCTTCAATTAATACAAGATACTTCAGAAAAAGAAGAGTAATGAAAAAGCAAAACTTTGAGGGGAGAGAACAGGAGAAGTAAAGTATCTACTACTGGATGTTAATAAGGGGATGCACAATCAAATGGGGATGCCAGTAGAAACTAAAAAGTTTAAAAAAGAAAGAAATTCAGGACACAATGAAGCTGCCACAAAAGAAAAGTGCCCAGGCCTGATGGTTTCACTGCTGACTGTTGTGAGACACTGAGGCTGAGGCACTGTAGATATTAAATAGGACTCGTAGTGAAAAGGCAAGCACCAAGACAAATTCTATTTGAAAAAACAGGACAAAGGAAGGAGGTATAAGTCAACTGAGATGAGATAAACAAGTCACTGTGATGAGGTTTTTTGGTTTTTGTTTTTTGTTTTTTCTCCCTCTTCGGTCTGTTGTTATTCAAGTTCTTTATTCTGTACTACAGAATTGAGTTATCAAGTTTAGGTCATTTAACTCTGCTGTTGGTATTTTTAAAGTGATCTTATTTACATTGGGTCATTTGTTTTGTAATTTCCAAATTAGATTATTTATATTGCTGTTCCTAAAACAACTACGCATCTTTTTCCAATTTTTAACTTACTAATAGTAATTATAAAGCAACAGACGAGTCAAGAAAAAAGATTGAAGAATCAACCTCAAGTCATTATAAAGGTGAGTGCTACTAATTATTCTCACATTTTTGTATCAACAGTTGCACTTTATTTTGGAGTATTGTCTTTATGGATTTCTTCCCTGATCCCTTTGTCAGTATATAGAAATATTTTAATTCTTTGCTACTTCTCTCCTTTGTGGACAACATAGTGACATTCAAATAGTCTATTAATATAGTTTAATGTATCAGTCATAATTAAATTTAACATGATTTCCATTTCATTCCTGAGATGACCTAAAGCATGTGAATAAGGGCCATTATATACTCATCCTGATACTGCTCTACTTAGTTTATTGTGATTTAACAGTTAACTTCAAAAAAGATCTTGACTAGAACAGTTAAGACACTTTAGATGACATGAGATGAGCTATGTATAGAAAATATGATGACCAGATCACAGCAGCAACAAATTAGAAATCCCACCACTCCTCGACTCTTTCCTGGGCTGTTGTTTCTCTGAATTTCTGCTACTCTTTTTTGGCTCGAAGAGCACAACTTGGTATCAAAACACTTTTCACATAATTTGCACAGGTATTGGCAGCAGGCACATGATAGAATAGAAAGAAAGCATTAGCTTGAAGGTGGGGATGTGTTTGTCAAATTGTGTTTACTTAAATAGTATGAGGTGAGGAGGAGATAAATTAACAGATAATTTCAATATTCTAATAAATACAAAATTGCATACACACTGGCTTTAAGAGGATTTACAGAAATTACTAAAGATTATTATATATCCTTTAGTTAACAGTTGACTTTGGATATACTTTATATTTTATCTGAGAGAAAAATAGTCAAACCTTAAATTTTAAGCTAGAAATCACATTCTGAGAAACTTGCCTTAGAAAAACTATCTAGGTTGCTCTTGTTCTTGATAAATGCTTCTGTTTACTGTTAACATTGTAGATTCAAATACTATTTTCACATAAAATTTTCTGCTTATGAGTAGAATTTCAACAACAATTCCTTAAAGTTGGCATGATATTTCTGTTTTAACACCTCAAGAACATCTCAAAATATGTGTTATTCAACATTCATAGCAAAACTACAATACACAGAAAACAATATTAGAATTTTCCAAAGGTAGAAATGGATCAGTTAGATCCCAAACTTATTTTTCTATTTTTACTTTGGAACCACAGATATGATACAGTCACAAAAGGAGGTAGGAAATGAAATAAGAGAGGAAGGAGGTGTACAGTTTGGGACATGCTCAATCATACTTGCCCCAAATGGTAGAGTTAGAAACGTGCCAGGGGATTCCAATTCAATCTCATCAAGGTGGCATGTACCAATGCCATCTCACTAGTCCAAGTGATCAATTGATCATAATGAAACGATTAAGAGTCAAAGGGATCACATAAACAAGACTAATGTCTGCTAATACTAACTGATAGAATTAAGAAGGAGAGAATGATCCAACATGGGAAGCAGGATACACAGCAGACTCATAGAATGACAGATGTCCTAAACAACACTCTGGCCTCAGAATCAGCCCTTAAGGCATTCGGATCTGGCTGAAGAGCCTATGAGAGTATTTTAGGCATGGAAAGCCAAGACATTCTGGCCAAAAAACAAAAACACCAAAATGAAAGATCTCTGTGAGTGAGATCCCAGTGGAAAGAACAGGCCATCAAAGAAGGAGATACCTTTCTCTGAAGGGAGGAGGGAACTTCCACTTTGACTATGGCCTTGTCTAAATAAGATCAAAGTCGGTGAGCTCAAAAGGCTTCCATAGCCTTGGCATACCATGACAAGAGCCTTGGGTGATTACTGACACCATAAACAAGAGTGTCAATTGTTAAGTCAGCAACAGGTGTCACTCTGCACTTACTCCTCATGTAGGATCTCTGTCCTTAATGTGTAGTTCAATGTGAATTAATGCTATGACTAGTACCCAAACAGTACTTTACTCTCTGTGTTTCAGTGTGGGTATAAACTATTGAAATCTTTATTTAATATCAATTACTTAAGATCAATTACTAAATTGATCTTCTGTATATAAAGATAATTGAAAATGAATCTTTATGTGAATGGAATGGGAGAGGGAACGGGATATGGGAGGGTTGCGGGTGGGAGGGAGGTTATGGGGGGTAAAAAGCCACTATAATCCAAAAGCTGTACTTTGGAAATTTATATTTATTAAATAAAAGTTAAAAAAGATATTAAAAATTATATATATGCACATATATAATGTGTCTAAAATATATTCTTAGTAAATTTTCAAATTATTCTGCATTGGTTGTCTATATGAATTTATGTAACAAATTACCATGTAGTATAACATGTTAAAATGGCAAACATTCATCTTCTTTGTCTTGCTTGATAAATCTGTGGCCAGTTTTCATCTATTATCTATTTCATTTTGTAGAAGATATTTGCTTGTTTATCAACATCTTTGGTAACTCTATAGAATATTTCTGTTACCTTCAAAACTACACAAGAAGCACCAATCATTATTTTTCTATTGATAAAACTGCCCCATGATAAGAAATTCTATCAACCAGTTTATAATATATAATAAGGTTTCTTATATTTTTCAGTTATTCAAACATAAGTTAATAGACAAAGGGTGTGTGGCAATTTCACACTGCTCAAACTTTAATTAGTCCATTCCATGAACAGTAATGGGAAGATGGTGAAGATCCTACCTTCCTCTCAGGCTCCAGTACTGATGGAAATTGAGGCTATTAGCACATGAACCAGCATGGGCTCATATGATCTCTCTTCTGCCTTTTTCTCTTTGCAGTTATTTTCTAGAAACTATTTATACTTGGCAATGCCAATCTGCTCTGCTGGATGTGTTGATGTGTTTTTGTCACCTGTGCTGCTACTTTTGTTTTCATAGTCAATGCCCTTTCCTAGGAAACTATCATGAATTTTAGGCATCTATCACAAACGTTAAGTTTTGAAACCATTATCCAAAACTTTCTCTAAATACTTAAGGTGTTTTAACTCACACAAAAACAAAAAACATAGAAAAGATCATATTCTTCAGGAGAAAATAAGCATACTTTAATGATGATCATATTAAATATAATTCAGATAAAGCTTACATTAATTAATAAATTAACATTTATCAATTCATAGGGATATATTCTTAATAATACTAAAACAAATCCAAAAGGCATGAAATTGATCCTTTATTATTGCTTGGAATTATTGTTGCATTGTTGAAATTACATGTCACACAGCCCATGAACACTTAAAAATAAAAATTCTGGTAACATAAAAAGAGTTATGCAGAAGTGATTTTTTGTGTGTCAATTCCTGGGTTGTGTAATTAAAGGGAAAAGCAGATCAGACACAAAATTCTATGAAATAACATCCTTCTAAGTATTTGATATGTGTACTCAGTTTTACTCTGTTTTTGTTTTTTGGAGAGTTACCACTTCCACTTATTTTTATTCTGAAATCAAGTTGTTGTGGTGTACATAAAATGATTAGATGAAGACTACCAATATCTTCTTCTACTTCTCTAACATAGTCTCATAAATTTACCAACCTATCACACATTTTGTACAAATGGGACGGGAAATTAAAAATGATTTTGCCTTCATTCACATCAAAGACCTGATAATAAAAAATTTTTAAGCTGTAGGACAGCCTGAGAATGAAATATTTTCATATAAACAATGTGGAAAACTTACAAGCATTAAATTATATAAGAGCCTTCTAATCGGTTAAAATTAATATCTCTGCAAAACTCACTAATAAATTAATTCAGAGTGCAGCCATAATTACATGTCATTTTTACCTACTTATCTGAATATCAATAATTAAATATCACCAAATATTTCAAAGTTGTTGAAAGTGAAGAATTGACACTTTCATTAATTGTGGAACTCAACCATCTTAACTGATAGCACCACTTCTAATAATCTGTCTTAGGTAATCTCACTAAGAGTAATATGTACCTTTATTGCACCATTTTTGTAATAGAATAGTCAAACAGGAATGAAAGTAGAAAACTAAATAAAAACAAACTCCTACAAATAACAAAAAGAAGCACATGCATGAAATTAGTAGATTAGATATATAAGAAAGTTTTAAAATTCAATAATGGATTGTCATCAAGCAGTTGAATGATGCATGATTTGATCCCATTTCTTTTCTAAAGATACAATGTATATATTAGAAATATAAACTCCAAGAGAACATAATAGATTACTAACACATTGCTTTAACAGAGCATCAGAGTTTAAAGCAATGTGTTAAAGTAATCTATTATGTTCTCTTGATGTCTGTTAAATTCTAATTGTTCAAAAACAGCTGAATTTTTATTAAGAGCTATGGGTTATGTAAATATGTGCTTATTTTCAAAGATTTGAATAATCACCTTGTAACAAGATCAAATTTGGTCTATGAGTTTATAATTTTAAATATGGCGACTTAAAGTCTTTTGTCGTCCACAATTGTATATGATTTGCTGCTCATAAAACTAGAGCGTTGTTGGTTCTGTGTTTGGCTGTCCTCCTATAGGTTCCTATGGACTTTTTCCAGCCACTTCCATTGTATTCAGTACTTTGGGATGGCTCTGTAAACAGATGAAGCCAATAATGTATTAACAGTACCAACTGAGAAAAAGTATGGTTAACTGAGGTTACTAAAAAAGCAATTCAAATCAATTGGCAATCTACAAAAAGAGTTAAAGATTTTAAAAGCTATTATTAAAAATGCTATATTGGTCTACTATGCTATGTTATATGTGTGTACATATTGTATGTCCACATGGGGAAATTTTATTAAGAGTTTTATTTTAAATGGCTTATAGATAAGATTGTCCATAAATTTAAGCTGCTAAAATCAATCAAAGATACATTTTAATTTGTGTGACCTGAATCTGTGTATCATATGTTTTACACTTGTTGGTAGAAAGAAACTAAAAACATTTTATATGGTTGTGCTTAAGTTTACTGGTTAAACAAACTACACCATGTTAGATATTTAAGAGGTGTTTTCAAATACATGATTCTTAAAATTTATAGAAGGCATTGGACCTTCTGGTAAATGTTTTCTTAAGTTGTTATCTAATGGTTGAAACGATTTGCTAAGTATTCATGTGATATTGCTATTGTCAGCAAGCGATCTAGGACTTGCTCCCTCATTTCTCTATTCTAAGCCCAACTTGTTCTTTCATTTCTCTATTCTCTTCAAGGTAGGAAACTAATTCTATTATGAAGGAATCTGTAGGATGCACAATTTAATCTTTAGACCTTATAAAAGAGATGGCTAACATTTTTCTGCAATAGCATAGCCAAAATAAGAACTCAAATAATAATCTCATAGCTAGATTCACTTCGCCATCAGCAAAGTATACAGTAAGTAGAAAAAACCTCCCTTTCAGACCAAAGAAAGTTTTAAAGTGAGAATATAATTTTCCTCATGGGCATTGTCTACCTTAGAAAAACTACTACAGAACATGCCTGTGACTATAGACTTGTAGTTCAGGCCACCGAAGATTAGAGAGGGGACACGGGCACTCCCTTGACTTGTATCCTCTGGTCTGCTTTAACACAAACCAGGAGGAAAAGAAAACTCGGCATCAGAAGCAATGGGTGGCAGGCCTATTAATGGCTGATCTGTACAGTGATCTGCCCTCAAGGAGACCCAACAGGCCAGTCCACTGCAGTGGCTTTCAATGTGGTAAGCCTGGGCTTCAGCAGAAGTCAGCTAGTGAAGGACCCTGGCAGCTCTGCCAAGAGTTGGATCACTGGAAATGGACCTGCCCTGGACTCGAAGGATGCCCAGGTCAGAGCCACAGATCTTATTGGCTCTAAGCTGAAAAGCCCTTCACTCAGCCCAACTTCCAAAGTGACCACTGCAGCTGAGGGTGTGGCCAAGTAGGGTCAGCAACATTGCAGGCAGAACTGTAAATTTCTTGTTAGAGATGCCCCCTGCCTTTACCTGGCCAGCTCTCCTCCCAGGCCAGCCAAGTAATGAAAGTCAACAGAGTGCCTTCCCCTAGGAGGTTCACACCTCCCTTAGGATATACCCCATGTGAAGAGATAGATAGGTCTGGGCCTCTTAACTTACAAGGCCTAAAGCCCAACAGATTATTATCAAGCCCCTTCTATCAGGTTCTATTTGCCTCTCAATCAGAAAACTTAATTGTAGCTTAGACAGCACCTTTCTTAGCTCCTCTAATAATGACTCTGTCCTTTGTTCTAGACCCTGTCTAGCATACTTGGGCCTCATTCCTTTGTAATCATAACCTCTACTCTACCACCAATGGCTCTACTCCCAACCTGTGTGTACTGATGGTCCTCTTCCCCACTTAATGCTGTATAATTGTTCAAACCTGGTTAATGCCACTTTTAGGATCATTGGTTCCTATCCACACCCTGTCTTTTATGACCTTGTCTAAATATGATCAGAGTCGGCAAACTTGGAAGGCTTCCATAGCCTTGGCAACTCATGACGACAGCCTAGGGTGGTTACTGGCGCCATAAACTAGAGTGTCAATTTGTTGGGTCAACAACAGGAGCCACTGTGCACTTGCTCCTCATGTGGGATCTCTGTCCTTAATGTGCTGTACATTTTGATTTGATGCTATAACTAGTACTCAAACAGTATGTTTCACTTTGTGTGTCTATGTGAGTGCAAACTGTTGAAACCTTTATACTAAATTGATCTTCTGTATATAAAGAGAATTGAAAATGAATCTTGATGCAAATGGAAGGCAAGAGGGAGCGGGAGAGGGGAGGGTTGCGGGTGGGAGGGAAGTTATGGGAGGGGGAAGCCACTGTAATCCATAAGCTGTACACTGGAAATTTATATTCATTAAATAAAAGTTAAAAAAAAAAAAAGAAATATAAACTCCAGGGGCCGGTACCATGGCTCACTTGGTTAATCCTCCACCTTGCGGCGCTGGCATCCCATATGGGCACCAGGTTCTAGTCCCAATGGCTCCTCTTCCAGTCCAGCTCTCTGCTGTGGCCTGGGAAGGCAGTGGAGGATGGTCCAAGTGCTTGGGCCCCTGCACCCGCATGGGAGACCAGGAGGAAGCACCTGGCTCCTGGCTTTGGATCGGTGCAGTGCTGGCCGTGGTGGCCACTTGGGGAGTGAACCAAAGGAAGGAAGACCTTTCTCTCTGTCTCTCTCTCTCACTATCTAGGACTCTACCTGTCAAATAAAAAAAAAAAAAAAAGAAAAGAAATATAAACTCCAGGAATCTTTACATAAAACACGTCTCACTGATATTTTTTTGAATTCAGCAATATATGATACTGTCATTTTTGAAGTTACACATTTTATCAATTGCCATTTTGCTTTGGTGCATGTGTTATATGGCTAAGAATGTCCTAAGCAAATCAAACAGACTGACTGGCTTAATCAACTGATCCTGAAGAGTAGAAATCTGAGATCAAGGAGTTGCCCAGGGGAGATTTCTCCTGGCCGCTCTCCCTGGCTTGTTGATGGCCCTTTTCTCCCTTTCTTCTCACATGGTAATTCCTTTCTGTGTGCCCACTTCCCAATTTCCTCTTCTAATAAGCAGATCAATTATAGAGGAATAGGATCCTCCCTAACGACTTCATTTGAATTTAACTGTTTCTTCAAAGACCCAATCTCCAAACACAGTCATGTTCTAAGGGAGTGAAGGTTAGGGCTTTCCCTTATGAATTATGTGTGTATATAATTCAGCCAAAAATGGAGATAATACTCTACTGATCAAAATTAAAAAAAAAAAAAAATGGGGCCCTGCTGTGGTGTAGCAAGTAAAGCCACCGCCTGCAGTGCTGGCATCCCATATGGGTGTAAGTTTGAGTCCTGGATGGTCACTTCTCATCTAGCTCCCTGCTAATGTGCCTGGGAAAGCAGCAGAAGATGGCCCAAGTACTTGGGCCCCTGCCCCCATGTGGGAGACACAGAAGAAGCTCCTGGCTTTGGCCTGGCCCAGCCTTGGCTGTAAAAGCCATCGAGCATTGAACCATCAGTTGGAAGTTCCCACTCCCCTCTTCCTCTGCCTCTGCCTCTTTGTAACTCTGCCTTTCAAATAAATAAATAAATATTTAAAAATTAATAAAGGGCCCAGTGCAGTGGCATAGTGCATTAAGCCACCACTTGCGGGGCCAGCATCCCATATGAGCACTGATTGGAGTCCTGGCTGCTCCACTTCCCAGCCAACACCCTGCCTATGTTTCTGGGAAAGAAGCAACGGAGGATCCAAGTGCTTGGGCCCCTGCACTCGGAACTCCTGGCTCCTGGTTTCGGTCTGGCTCAGTCCTGGCCATTGCAGACAATTGGGGAGTGAACCAGTGGATTAAAGACTTATCTATCACTGCCTCTCCCTCTCTGTAATTCTGACTTTCAAATAAATAAAATTAATAAAAATACTTTTTAAAAGATTGAAATAAACAAACACATGCCATATGATCTGGAGTGCGTTACTTCCTCTCACTAAAGATGTCTTCCTAAAGATGTCTCAGTATAATATTTAGCTATAAACTAAATTGCCCATGCAGCTGGCAATTAGGAGTGATTTTTACTTATTATTTTATTTCCTTGAAAGTCAGAGTGAATGAGTGAGTGAGAGAGAGAGAGAGAGAGAGAGAGAGAGAGAGATTCTCCATCTACTAGTTCAGCCACCAAATGCCCATAGCAGCTGGATCCAGGTGGAAGTCAGGAGACAGGAACTCAGTGCAGGTCTCTGATGTGGGTGGCAGGGACTCATACATGAATCATCACTTGCTACCTCCCAGTGTGTGCATTTACAGGAAGCTGGAAGAGATAGCAGAGCCAGGATTTGAACCCTAGTACTCTGATGGGATGTGAATGCCCCAACCAGACCTTAACTGCTAGTTCAAACACCTGCCACCTAAATCCTCCTTAATTCAGAGAACTTAAGGAAAAAGAAATGTGAGATGGTAAGAATTGCTTAAGAAATAATCAGTTGTTTTCCAACATCCAAGGTGACTCCTTTGATGACATTTATGATAAAGAACAACAGTAGAGATCAGGATATGATTAAACATTGTCTTACCTTTGGAAATTTCCAAATGACATATTTCTGTACATATGGTTTTTAAGATTGATTTCCAGAAAGGAAATCTTATTATATACTGACATTAATTAATGGATAAAATCATCCTCCAGTAGAGCTCAGACTATATCAACATCATATCTTTGCCTCAAAAGCATGAATGGCTCTTCTTCATTTTATATTACTATTATCTAAATAATCCCTCTCCAGTCAATTCACCACACTGTCTACATATCAAGTAAAAATATATGCACTCTCTCTGTCTCTCTCTTCCTGATTCCCCCCTCCCAAGTAGATGAAAATATTTTTTCTATAAAATATGTAGTGATGTTGTAATAATAACAGTGGCAATATATTATACTAATACTTATTACCATTAATTGAGGTTGTTTTCTGAGGGCTTCGTATAGCACGTTTATTTCTTATAATAAATCAGGATGGAGTTAATGATTTGCATTGTAATGATGAAGATTATGAAACTGAGAAAGATTAGGCAACTTTTGTAAAGGGTTATATTAATACAGGTGGTGCCAGGTGTATACCCAGGTCTGCCCAGCTCTGCTGCTCCTGTTCTAAATGTAATACACTACATCAATGCATACAAGAAATGATTTGCAAAGTGAGGTTCACTCTCTTTCAGACAGTTAATGGTAGCCAGCATGGCATACACACTAATAAAAGACACTACTAATTGGGCTCATTAATGACAGGGATATAGTGTTTTTATTCTTAGAAAAGCAAACTGGAAACTGTTACTCTCAGATCTCTTAATTTTACAGCAAATAGGCTATATGGCCAAATATTAATGCAATGTCAGGTCAAATTTGTTTTTAGTCTATTTATAAGAGTGAAAACAAGATATTTTAAACCAAAGATGTATATTTGAAAGTAGCTCCAATGTATAAAAATGAAAATCTTTAATTGTCTTCGATCTCAAAGTTCATGGAAGGAAGGTCAGCATTATTAAGTTTCCACTATTTGTCTATAAAGAAATCTGAGGAGTCACAAGGCTTCATGTCTATTTGGGGTCTGCTGAGTGCTATGTTACACTGCACATGTCACACGACTCTTTAAGCCTCATCAATTCCTTTTTTTAAAAAAATAGGTGTATTCATTTATTTGGGAGGTAGAATTACAGACACAGGGAGGGAGAGACAGAGAGAGCGGTCTTCCATCACTGGTTCACTCCCCAAGTGGCTACAATGACCAGAGCTGGGCTGATCCAAAGCCAGGAACCAGGAGATTCTTCCAGGTCTCCCATATGAGTGCAGGGGCCCAGACACTTGTGCCATCCTCTGCTGCTTTCACATGCCCATAGCAAACAGCTGGGTCGGAAGAGGAGCAGCCAGGACTGGAAACAGTGCCCCTATGGGATGCTGGCGCCCCAAGCAGAGGCATAACCCATTGTGCCACAGCATTGGCCCCTAGTCTCATCAATTTCACATAGAAAGGATAACAAGATCACTTTGTTTCTTTGCTTTACAATATGGGGTAATTGACTCAATGTTATATTCCTTCTTCCAAAGTCTGAGGAAATGTGCTGTTAGGTCATTACATTACCTTTGTTTTATGCCCTGCACAAGTCTAAATTTTCATTTAAGGAGCTCTTGTCAAACCTCCAGCAGACAATTCTTTGAGAAAAAGAATCAACAGCTTCAGTTAATGATCTATTGCAGTCACAGAGGAAGCGTCATTCCTGACATATTTCTGCATAGTCCACCAACATTCTGTTCTATCAGCTTAAAATACTGATGTAATGTAGTTTATCCAATAATTTTTTTTGACAGGCAGAGTTAGAGAGAGAGAGAGAGAGAGAGAGAGAGAGAGAGAGAGAGAGGTCTTCCTTTTTCTGTTGGTTCATCCCCCAAATGGCTACTACGGCCGACATGCTGCGCAGATCCGAAGCCAGGAGCCGGGTACTTCCTCCCGGTCTCCCATGCGGGTGCAGGGCCCAAGGACCTGGGCCATCCTCCACTGCACTCCCGGGCCACAGCAGAGAGCTGGACTGGAAGAGGAACAAGATTGCCTGGCAAGAGCAGTACATAGTGAAGGCAGGACATGCAATGACATGGAGAAATAGTTTTCCACTTCAGGGGTCAGGACAGGATCTGGTCAAGGTAAATGCACCGGAAGCATGCTTATTAAGATAAATGAAATGGATTTTACTAGATAGTCTAATAGATTGGAGACTTGGGGCTGTTAATATATATTTTACAACAAACACAAATGAAAGAAAATTAGTAGAGAAAATGGACATTGAAATACTCATCACCAAATTTCACTCATTTCAAGTAACTCATTTTGGATGATAGTCCATCTTATGTGTGGGATGTTACACACTTTACACTGAAATCCATTCAATTTTGCATACAGATATCACAGGGCACTTTATCTCTTTGAAACTTAAGTAAAATTTACTTGACTTATATCTTCCTTCAAATTGATATGTCTCTGTCTAGAAATATATATTCTAAATAATATATAATCTTGGTTTGCAAATAAAAGTCAAGGGGCCGGCACCGTGGCGTAGTGTGTAAACCTGCAGCCTGCAGTGCCAGCATACCATATGGGCACCGGGTTCAAGTCCTGGCTGCTTCACTTCCAATCCAGCTCTCTGCTATGGTCTGGGAAAGCAGTAGAAGAAGGCCCAAGTCCTTGGGCCCCTGCACCCTCGTGGGAGACCTGGAAGAAGCTCCTGGCTCCTAGCTTTGGATCTGCGCAGCTCTGGCCTTTGCAGCCAACTGGGGAGTGAACAAGTGGATGGAAGATCTCTCTCTTTCTCTCTCTCTCTCCCTCTCTCTCACTCTTTCTCTCTCTGCCTCTCCTCTATGTAACTCTTTCAAATAAATAAATCTTTAAAATAAAATAGAAATCAAATTGAAATCTGAAGAAATAAAGCCTCTGATGTGTTGGACAGGAAACAATACATTCAAGTGAAATGGCACTTTATTCAAATATTTTATATTCATATATCACAGTAATATTGTGTCACATATAAAGCCCGCCTATTAATTTTAGTAAAATATTAATTATCTCCTCCAGGATAATACAGTCAGAGATATTTTGCCCCATAAACCTTTTTCCCTAATGGGATAATTTTAGAGTTTGCTGCAAGTCTGCAAACATTGACATTTTCATCAGTGTTTCTTTAGCAGGAGTGATTCCTTCCTCCTGGCCCGTTGGATAGATTTGCAAGGTTTGGGGAAGGTATGTATCACTATGATTTGAAGGAGAATGCTCCTGGGACAACCTCATAGGACAAAGAATTATTCAGTCCAAAATATCCATGTTCCAGTGTTGGCAAATCTCAATTTAGATATATCACTGAATTTCCCATTTGGTTTCCTAAAGTCTTCCTCATTTCCTAGACAATTATATCTTTAAAAAAATCATAATTAAGATACTATTAAGTCATACAATATGTGTGTTTTGGAGTTAAATATTCTGCAACAATCTGGTTATCCTGATCTAAACGAAAAGCATAGATTTCATATTATTAATATCTGGAAAGAATATTAAAATGGGGGAATCTAAGCTGTCTTGCTGTTTGCTACTTGTTCAGTGTGTTAGAATTCAGTTTAGATTTTTTTCAAGATTTATTTATTTATGTGAAAGTCAGAGTTACACAGAGAGAGAAGGAGAGGCAGAGAGAAAGAGAGAGAGGTCTTGCAGCCACATTTTCACTCCTGAATTGGCTGCAATGGCCAGAACTGAGCCAATCTGAAGTCACGAGCCAGGAGCTTCTTCCAGATCTTCCACATGGGTGCAGGGGCCCAAGAACTTGGGCCATCTTTTACTGCTTCCCCACGCTATAGCAGAGAGCTGGATCAGAAGTAGAGCACCAGGACTCGAACTGGAGCCCATATGGGATGCCAGTGCTGCAAGTGGCAGCTTTACAAGCTATGCCACAGCACTGGCTCCAGAATTCAGTTTAAGACTCAGTTTCAAATAACCCCTAGGCAGGTCTCCTATCCCTAAGGAAGTTTAAATGAATCCGAACATAGCCCTGTAGATTATGAAGCCAATATCCCTTGATAGATTTGATAAAAAGTACTCTATGAGATAAAGCTAAAGAAAGTTTGGTAACTTTTCTATCTGGAATCGATTGCCCTGAACATGAAGTTTCTTATCTCCCAGTCTTTAATATTTGTGGAAAACCAATGCTTAAGCTTTCAAAACCACTTCCTTGGGACTTGATTAAAATCAATTCATATGCAGATATATGTATTAAGCATGGCTACCTGCACTACTTGGTAAGTTGCTGCTTGGGATGCCTGCATCCTTTTTCAAAGTCTCTGGGTTTCAGTTACAGCTCAGCTCATGATTCTAGCTTCCTGCTAATAGGTACCCTGGGAGGTAGCAGTACTTGGGTCCCTGTCATCCACCTGGGAGACCCAGGCTGACCTCCTGGTTCCTGCTTTGGTCCTGACCAGCTCTGGCTCTTTGGGGCACTGGGGGAATGAACCGGCAGAGGGGAGATTTCTTTCTGCCTTTCTTTCTGTGTCTCACTCACTCTCTGACTTCCAATTAACATTGAGTAAATAAACAAAGATTTTGAAAAGAATAGCCGAGTAGGCATGGATGAAATGTCTAGAATCAGATTTCTTGAATCAAGCTTTGCTCTAACATTCAGAAGTTGTGTGTATTCTAGAAAGGATAGCTACAATGTGGCAATTACATATACTAATTTGCATATGTTATTTACATATGCAATTACATTACATATGTAGTATATTTCCTTAACTCAAGTCTAGCACACAGTTGGTTCTCAGTACATAGTAGCTATTTTGGGATTAGGGAAGAGTTCTTATAGAATGTAGTATAGTGAAACAAGCTCAGCTCATTACCAACCAATAAGATGATTGTGTAGTAAGTGTAATAGTTCTAGTCATAAAATCTCAGATACCAGGTTTGAATGTCATTTCTACTACTGATAAATGTCACTGTGACATATCTTAGAGTTGACAACTGAAACAAAGTATTTAGAATGCTTAAGTCAGGCAGTAATAGTTAAAAGACAGCCTAGCAAGGTATGGGCCTTGTGGCACAGTGTGTTAAGATGCTGCTTGGGTCGTTTGCATCCCATAAGGGAATATTTGAGATAAAGTCCCACCTCTACTTCTGATCAAGCTTCTTGCAAGTGCACAAACTGAGAGATTAGCAAATGATGATTCAAGCACTTAGGTGCATACCACCCACATGGGAGACCAAGTGGAGTTCCTGGGTCCTGGCTTTGACTGGGCCAAGCTTTGGCTATTACAGGCATCTCAGGAATGAAACAGCAGATGAAAATATTCTGTTTCTCTCTCTCTTTCTTTTGGCTTTCAGTTTTATTCTCACTTTGTCAATTTGTTTTTCAAATAATTTTTTTTTTTTGACAGGCAGAGTGGATAGTGAGAGAGAGAGAGACAGAGAGAAAGGTCTTCCTTTTTTGCCGTTGGTTCACCCTCCAATGGCCGCTGCAGCCGGCGCATCGCGCTGATCTGAAGCCAGGAGCCAGGTGCTTCTCCTGGTCTCCCATGCGGGTGCAGGGCCCAAGGACTTGGGCCATCCTCCACTGCCTTCCCGGGCCAGTGCAGAGAGCTGGCCTGGAAGAGGGGCAACTGAGATAGAATCCGACGCCCCAACCGGGACTAGAACCCGGTGTGCCAGCGCTGCAAGGCGGAGGATTAGCCTGTTAAGCCACGGTGCTGGCCTCAAATAAATTTTTTAAAATTCCCAGTATAAATGTCACAGTATGAGCTTATAACTTTGCAGAATGACATATTTTCCAATAATTTTACCATGTAATTTGAACAAATATCATTTTCCTGCAATTCGCACAAAAAAGAGGTTGAATATATAAATATAAATATGTAAATGTATATATATATATATATATATATATATATAAACTTAATGCACTTTGCTGTTGTCATATGTGTTACTTTGGAGCACATACTTAAGATTGTGGCTAAACAACCAATATATGGGACCCAAGCCCTGGGTGAAGCCTGGTTTAGAAGTCCTATAGCAAAACAGGGTATTGGCAGAAAGTAACTCAGTCAAAGATATCTACAGATTTAACTTTACACAAACCTAGCTTGAGGTTGCTTCTGACTTCCCTCTTTCCTGGATCCTGGTTTGCTATCTGATCTGGGAAAGAGATGGGCTATGAGATAAAACATGCAATCCCCTTCATAGGGAACCCTTCTGAGGAAGGGCCACCTGCACCAGCTGAACTCCAGCACTGGTAGGGGAGAGAGATATTCTACATCAGCACTTCCAGCCCAAAGACAACAAAATAATGCTTGCCAAACTGCAGAAAGTGATCTTCTTCCTCTAAGTGGCCTTGTCTAGCCATGAGACAGGTGGTTCTGGTCTACACCTCTGTGTCTACCCTTGCCTACAAAACATAACATTTTTAGAAAGCCTTAGAGGAAATATACGGACAGGGGCTACTTTATCAGTGGAGCATAGAGATCATGTGTTAAAATAAGCTTATTGAGATACAGTAGGAGCTTAATGGATATGTTGATATATCTACCTATTTATCTACATGTGTACACACACACTTACAAGGCATATGAACACGTGCCACATTGACATGGAAAGAAAAAAGATTTATCTATAGAATTAAGTAGATTAAGAAAAATGATATGGACTATTTATACTCTTCCAGAATTTGAGTTCTTTAATAAGACAAGTTTGTCTTCAAATTCCTGATAGGAAGTGTCACATCATTACTAGGACAGCACATACATAATGAGTGAACAGGGAGTATAAATGACAATCACTTACTTCAACTGAATATTTTCTCAGTTGCAAAATACTTTGAAAATTTGTGATGTAAAGACCTAGATGCAGAATCGCCTTGGGGCAAGAGAGCATCTTCTTGATTCTGTTTGCTTTAGTCTTAACAGATGTTGCCTTCAGGACAGGGTTGAAATACCTCCTCCTAGGGATGGCAACATCTTCCCCTAGTGTGTAGTCGCTTTTGTTTTCTATCTTCTGGCTGACTGTTTGACTTAAGACAGCAGGGATAAGTTTCGATGATATGTTATAAAGATGTACTTCTTGAACTAGTAGAAAATACAAAGTGAGTGAGTCCATATGAGATATGTTTATTTTTTAAGCATCGCTATCACAATAAAAGGCATGATGGATGATTTAGGTCAATTGTTAAAGTGCCAGAGAATTTTGGTAGAAGTTGAATATTTTTTTATTAGGCAGAGTTAGTGAGGGAGAGAGACAGAGAGAAAGGTCTTTCTTCCTTTGGTTCACACCCTAAATGGCCACTACGGTCAGCGCGCTCCAAAGCCAGGAGCCAGGTACTTCTTTTAAAGATTTATTTATATGTTGGAAAGGCAGAGTTACAGAAAGGCAGAGGCAGAGAGAGAAACAAAGAGAGAAAGAGGTCTTCCATCCACTAATTCACTCCCCAGATGGCAGATATGAAGCCAGGAGCCAGGAGTTTCTTCTGGGTCTCCCAGGTGGGTGCAGGGGCCCAAGGACTTGGGCCATTCCCAGGCCATAGCAGAGAGCTGGATTGAAAGTGGAGCAGCTGGGACTTGAACCGGTGCCCATATGGAATACTGGCACTACAAGTAGTGGCTTTACCTGCTATGCTACAGCACCAGCCCCAAAGTTGATTATTTTTGTTGCCTGTCTCAAACAAGAGTGCACAAGTCCTTACAGTAATATAATAATAAATCATGGTTGTGGGTGATCCTATACCTGGTTGGGAGACTGCCTGCCTAGCCCATGCAGGAGGTTAAAAGGGCATGACATGCCATGCCCCCTGGGAAAAACCCTGGTTGAAGGCTCAGCACACTGGGATCCCAATGCGGCAGGCGACGGCCCCCCTAGGCACATTTCCCCCACCCCCACTTCCTGTTGAAGGGCCTTGTAATTACCAACTAGGTAAACAGCTCTCCAGTGTGGCCTGGATCCATAAAGACCACCTGGAAGGCTCCATGGGTTATGTGACCTTCACGCTGATTGAAGAAGCATAGAGACACCAGTATCTGCTTTATCCTATAGAATTAGTGTTGCCCTGAGCTAGCTACTCTTCTTTGCCTGCCCTTCAAAAGTTTAGGCTTAATTTTTAATAAACTGACATGTTCACCAAAACTGTCTCCGGTGCTTCTTGTCGATGAATGCCATCACCCACCATCCTGACAGTGTGGGCCTTGTAGGCCCAGCCCACATAGGGTTATTAATAAATCTGTTTTTGTGCAAGTTGAATTATCTGGGTCATTGAGACTCATCATCTGTATGTATCAAACCATACTCTAAGCTTTGATACAAGAATTGTTTTAAAACATTTCCTTAAAATCCTTGGATCCCATTTTAATTATTATTTGGAAACTTCAATGTGATAGTATTATCACATTACAATAAAGGACAAAGGATGCATTAAGAAATATATTCTGCTTTTAGGGCCAGCACTGTGGCGCAACAGGTTAAGTTGTCTCCTGCAACATCGGTATCCAAAGTGAGCATTTGGTTGCATCCTGGCTGCTCTGCTTCCAATCCAGCTTCCTGCTAATGTTCCTGGGACACCTATTTGAAGATTACAGTGAAGCAAAAAGATAATTTGTGTAAATCTGTAAGATAGAAACTAATTTGCATATTTGCAGTGAGGAAAAAAAAATGTCAACATACATGGGGCCCAAAAAGTACTGAATTTACACATGGTTAGACCTAAAAGGGAAATGAGAGTAGGACAAATCCCACAAGGCTATACAAACCTGGGAAAGGAATAAAAAACCCATGTATAGAGAGTACTTCTGTATTTATACCTCTCATATAATACAGCTCCACAATCCACATTCTTAAATGTGTTACACATGTATGTGTTTAAACGTAAGCATATACATGTTTGTGCTCCTAAAAACAACCACTTAACATAAATAAAAGAATATGCGAAGCTAGCACTGTGATTAAGCTGCTGTCTGCAGTGCTGGCATCCCATATGAGCGCTGAATTGAAACCCAGCTGCTCTACTTCCAATCCAGCTCTGTGCTATGTCATTGAAAAGCAGTGGGAGACGGCCCAAGGACTTAGGCTCCTGTATCCAGATGCGAGACCCAGCAGAAGCTCCTGGTTTCAGCCTGGATCATCCCCAGCAGTTGCAGCCATTTGGAGAATGAACCAGCATATGGAAGATTCCCTCTCTCTCTCTCTTTCTCTCTCTTCTCTCTGTATCTCTGCCTTTCAAATAAATTAATCTTTTTTTTTTTTTTTAAAGATAATAGGTAATGAGTTCATGCTGGCACCCACTTTTACTGCGTTTTTTATGTGACTGATTCCTCTGAGTAAGTGTTCCAAATGAAATATTAGAAGCATGACACATTGGTTGGTCACACAACAGGGTACACAGGGAGCAAAAAGTTAAAGGCTAGGGATAGTCATAACATGGAACAAGATTGTAGAGTTGCAGTGTATCTGAAGAGCAGGGAACCTCAGTAACAGAACATGGCCTGAAACCAAAATGTCACAAACAGCATCGTGCCAAACACTATGTAAGAATTCAATCCAGTAACTGGATATGTTTGGGATGTTATAGTTATATCTATAATGTCTTCATTCTATGTTTTTCTATGACAATATTTTACATCTTCTAACTCCTTTATTTCTTCAGAGTAAAATAAATTATGTTGACTTCTGCATTCTCATCTATCCCCTATATTCATACCTCAGATCCATGTGGGTCTACACTGTGTTATTTCAGCAGGGAAGAGAGGAACTGAGGGTATTTGGAGACTCTCGTCCCTGCTGTCATCTGCATGAGCATTATCTTGTCTGGGCTCGGAGCACGAGCCCATACATACCCATGTCCTATCTGCTGTTCCTTACACATGGATTTTTCTCTTCCTACTTCCATGGTAGTCCATGGAGCACATGACTGATTGTGGTTCATCTGAGTCCATTGTACATCAAACAGCTGGAGATTCTTTCCAAAGCTAAGTCTTCTTACATTTTTGGGATTTCTTTAAGTACCAGCAGCATTAATAAATGGGCTTAACTTATCATTTTCCTTAATTATTTAAAAAAAAAAAACCTGCCTAGATTAATTCTTTGCTTTTAGTTTTCCTCTGGAATTCAGCCTGAGAAAAAGGAATTCATCGCTAATAGAGTTCCTTTTGTAGGATCCTTCTCCAACTTCCTTGTGCTTTAGAAAATCCTTTTCCCTTTTCTAGCTACAAGCGTGAGACAAGTTGATCATTTGTAAACATGACTTCCCTCCCTTCCAGGTCTAATATATATATATATATATATATATATATATATATATATATATATTTTTTTTTTTCTAAATCGTTAGGTTATAAGGAAGAGAGCTTAGTTTTGGAAATGTTTTGAACTTAACAATGTCCAGGTTTTTTGTTCTCTGGTTTTGTTTTCACATTCTTACCTTGAGTTCCTAGGTTATTAGGGCTGAAAGCTCATTTGATGTTGCTGTAGAGGTGTAGAATTAAGAAAGAACCCCCGGGGCTGGTGCTGTGGCACAGCGGGTTAAAACCCCAGCCTGCAGTGCCAGCACCCCATATGGGCACTGGTTCAAGTCCTGGTTGCTCCACTTCCAATCCAGCTCTCTATTATGGCCTGAGAAAGCAGTAGAAGATGGCCCAAGTCCTTGGGCCCCTGCACCCATGTGGGAGACCTGGAAGAATCTCTTGGCTCCTGGCTTTGGATCAGTTCAGCTCCGGCCACTACAGACATTTAGGAAGTGAACCAGTGGATGGAAGACCTCTCTTTCTGACTCTACCTCTCTCTGTAACTCTGTCTTTCAAATGAAATAAATAGAAAGAAAGAAAGAAAGAAAGAAAGAAAGAGAGAGAAAGAAAGAAAGAAAGAAAGAGAGGAAGGAAGGAAGGAAGGAAGGAAGGAAGGAAGGAAGGAAGGAAGGAAGGAAGGAAGGAAGGAAGGAAGGTCAAAAAGGCATACAAAATGTAAGAAACAAATTAATTCATTATCCCCAAATATTTTCTTGCCACGCTAAACAAGAATATAACAAGAAACCCTAAACCAGGTCATAGCTTGGAGAAAATTTGTTTTGAAGACAAATACTATCTGGAAAGAACTGAAATAGTCATTTTTGGGCCTGGCATAGTGACTCAAAGGATAAGTTGCTGCCTGAAAGGCCAGTCCCATATGAGCGCTGGTTCAAGTCCCAGCTGTTCCATTCTGGCCCACTGCCCTGCAAATGCACCTGAGAAAGCATTGGGACATGGTCTGAGTGTTTGGTCCCCTGCCACTCACATGGGAGACCCGTGTGGTCTAGATTCTAAAGTTCTAGAATCCTGGCTTCAGATTGGCCCAGCCCAGACCTTCGTGGCTATTTGGGGAATAACCAGCAAATAGAAGATTTCTCTCTCTCTCTGCCACTCTGTCTTTCAAATAAATTAAAAAAAAATTAAACTGAAGAATTATATATATATATATATATATATATATATATATATATATAAACATATGGCAAACTTTGCCCCAAAACTATAACAAACTTAAGAAGTATTTGTATATTTGAAACTTTAATTGTAAAGCAGGATTCACACTGAAGTACACCCAATATTCAGCATAAAGTGTGCCACGTGTAATTACAAATGATTTTTAAATTTGAAAATTAAAATTTTACATCTTTCAAGTTAGTATGAACACATTTTTCTGGTCAAATATTTGAGTGCAGTATATTATAGTAGCTTTTAAAAATCCTAACATAAATAATTTTAATTTGATTCATCCCAATGACAGAATTATCTTGAGAAAAAAAAATCAGGATATGGATTTACTGGAAGAGGAATTTGGTTTTGTATCTAGAAGGCTATAGATGTAATGACTTCTTTCCAACAATGAACTAATTATAAAGACTCACATTTAAAAGAGAGTTTCCTCATTTAATCTTTTACTCTCTCTTTCAGTTTATTCCATAAGCCATTTTTTAAAGATTTATTTGAAAGTGGGGGGACAGAGCAAGTGAGCACTCCCATCTGCTGGTTCACTCCCCAAAAGGCTGCAACATCTGGGCTGGGTAATGTGTCAGCCAGGATCCTGGAAATTCACCTGATGAGATAGCTTTCTTACTTTCCTAGGCACACTAGCAGGGAGCAGGGAGTTGGATCAGAAGTGGAATAGGTGGACTCAAACCGTCACTCCACTATGAGATATTCCAGAATTACAAGTGGCAGCCCAACCCACTGCACCACAATGCCAGCCTTAATTCCCTAAACTATTGAAGGCCCTTCATAAGTTGTACTTAGATGTACACCTTTAATTTTTATAAACATTTAAAATGAGTAAAGAGCTAATTAAATAAATATATAAAGGAAGGATATAAAAATTTCTTGCTAAGTATATCACAAATATTATTTGAAAGGTCAATAGATACTTTAAAAACTGTTAGATAAAGTACAGAGCAATTAATTCATCAAATACAATTATATGTATTTAGCAAGTGATATATTACTTCTGTCATTACATTAAAATTCACATTTCATTGTGAGAAACAAATTTTGAAAATGACAAGTTACTATAAAGCATATAGAATATTAATAGATATTTGAGTCATAATAAAATAAAGGTTTGCAATAAGGAAAAATGCATTGTCTTGACTTTTAAAATATTATAAAGTGTTAATTTAATATACTCAATAACTATTAATTGTGTACCTAATATTTGCCAGGATGTGTTGAACAAAGAAATGAGTTACAAAGAAGAAAATGGCATAGTCTCTGTTCTCCAAATTTTAGTCTAGTGTGAGGTTCATGTAAGAACAATTATTAAGGGGCCAGCACTATGGCATAGTAGTAAAGTATCCACCTGCAGTGCCAGCATTCCATATGGCTGCCAGTTCGAGTTCCGGTTGCTCCACTTCTGATCTAGTTCTATGCTGTGGCCTGGGAAAACAGTAGAAGATGGCCCAAGCCTTTGGGCCCTTGCACCCATGCAGGAGACCCAGAAATTCCTGGCTTTTGGCTTCGGATCCAGCCAGCTCCAGCCATTGCGGCCATCTGGGGAGTGAATCAGGGAATGGAAGACCCCTCTCTCTCTCTCTGCCTCTGCCTCTCAGTAACTCTCCCTTTCAAATAAATGAATAAATCTTTTTAAAAAAAGAACAATTATTTAAAAAAAAATAAAAATGACAAAACAGAGTTCTCTAAATCATAATGGGTTTCTTAAAGAGGCATGCAATTCAGGTTAAATTGAGAGGAGAAAGGTGAGAAAATTTTTTTCAAATGGAGACAGCATTGAGTAAAAAGTGAAGCCAGCTCTCTATCCTAGGCAGTGAGGAAGGGATTGATATAAATAACCAGAGCCTAAAATGTGAATGAACAACATCAAATTAGAAAAAAGGCTGAAAAGTGTAGGTAAAAATCAAAACACAAAATTCAGTTTATTGGGCTGGCGCTGTGGCTCACTTGGTTAATCCTCCGCCTGTGGCGCCAGCATCCCATATAGGCACCAGGTTCTAGTCTTGGCTGCTCCTCTTCCAGTCCAGCTCTCTGCTGTGGCCCAGGAGGGCAGTGGAGGATGGTCCAAGTGCTTGGGCCCTGCACCCGCACAGGAGACCAGGAAGAAGCACCTGGCTCCTGGCTTCGGATCAGCGCAGCGCCAGCCATGGCGGCCATTTGGGGAGTGAACCAATGGAAGGAATACCTTTCTCTCTGTCTCTTTCTCTATCTATGACTCTACCTGTCAAATAAAAAAAATTAAAAATTTGGTTTATTGTAAACTAAAAACTTAGAACTATTTTGAAGGCCCTTTTATGAATTTTCAGCATGACTGAACCACACAATTATTTTAATTTAAAATTAAAATAATCTATTTTATTTTTTAAAGATTAGAGCATCAGAAAATAAAATGACATAATATTTTCTTTAATTTTTATTTTTTTACCTCATGTATTTGAAAGGCAGGCACACACACACAAAGATTTTCTATCCACTCATTCACTCCCCAAATTCCTACAGCAGCAGAGTTGGGTGGAGCCAAAGTCAGGAGCCAGGAATTCAATTCTATTCTCCCGTGTGAGTAGTAGAGACTCAACTACTTGAGCCATTCTCTGCTTCTTTCCAGGGTGTGCATTAGCAGGAAGCTGGAATCTTAAGTGGAGCCAGGGCTCAAACTCAGGAATGTCACTATAGGATAAGGTCATCTCAAACAGAGTCTCAAATGCCCTGTCCAACTCTTACCCCAATCTATTTTTTTAATGGAGCATCATCTAGAAAATATCAGGAGTGAATTTATAATCCAGTGTCTAAATCACTTAAGAATTTAGTAAAGTCATACAACAAGATATATTTTACTTTAATATCTCTTTCAGTAGGCAGATAGTATTTTTCTTTGTATGTATGTCATCATGGCATTAACATATGCATTGGAATGTGAACATCTTTAAAGGACCACTATTATTCTAATGGAGTCTTTGAAACCTGTGAAGCTGTTATCATCTTATCTAGTGAAGGGTGACTTTCTTTTGTATGAATATAGAAAGAAGAGATTTATTGGAGTGGCCAAGAGAGACACCAAGTTGAAAAAAAGCAGGTTTGTAAGTAGAACACGAGTAAAATGAAGATGGACAAGTCTTGAAGAAGTTCAGCTGTGATGAAAGAGAAAGATGGTGACCAGCTATAGGAGGTAGAAATAGGAGATATTCCAAAATATTACAACACTGGTTGCAGGCAGCCAAAAAAAAAAAAAATAGAGAGATAGAGAGAGAGAGAGAAGGATTGATGTTACAAGGGAGAAGAATAATTCTTGAGGAGTATAGGTTTAGCGAATGTTGACAGTTAAATTGAAATGGTGCTGGAGATTTTCCAGACAGTCATGACGGGAAGAGAATGGAGCTAGAACACAGGATATGTATAAGAGTGTAATTGGATTTATGTTCCATAGATCTTAATCTAGACAAGGAAATAAAAATACAAAATATATATTCTATGACCACTAGGTAAGTGAATGAAAAATAGGACAGATAGCCTTCCGTGAGTCCGCTCTAGGTTAATATAAGCCCAATCAAATGGGCTTATAGAATATATGTTTGAAGTGAATTATAAGAGCAAATTTGTTGGAAATAACAATATCAAGAAATAAAGAAATTAGATTATTTTGGTATTTCTTCTGAATGTTTCAGGTACCAAAATAACACGATCTCTGGTGTTAGCAAAATGAGGCCATCTTCCTAAGCCCAGTCTGGCTTACTAGAAGTCAGGTGACCCAACGGCCCAATCACAAGCGTCAGCTCCACCCCCACACTAACAGGATTCACTGCTTCCACTTCCTTCCCTCTGCAACGCTATATAAACCTGTTCTCCCAGCACAGGCTGTCGTTCTCTGTACACGAGGAGGCAGCCTGTCAGGTTTCCTCCACTCAACAATAACCCTTCTTCCTTACTCGGGTGTTTGGTGTGTTTTGTGGTGGCCTTTCCTTTCATCTGGTAATGAAAAACAGAATAATACATTTGATAGAGTATCCACTGAGTAGAGAAATGTGGAGAATGTCTGCAGATGATAGTAATAAGCAGAAGTGCTCTGTGGCTCAATGGGGCATGAGCATCCACAGGACAGAGGAATAATGGTATGGAACTGGCAATGGATACTGGTCCCTTCTCTCACTTAAAGATAAAAGAAATACATGACCACTAAACAAACCATCAGGTATTCATATTTGATATTTGAATCTGGTCCTAGAAAAGAGCAAGCAGATTTGATTATTTCTCTTACTAAGACACATTCCCTATTTTCCTGCTTTTGCCTTCTGCATTCACATTGTATAAAGGGTCCAGCTACCTCTAACTGTACATAAGTACTCCAAAACACTGGTCAAAAGCACAGCAATTATTTCTTTGCTCCTTGTCAATCATGCAGCACGGGTCAGTGGAGATAGTTCATTTCTACTCATCTGGGCATAGCTGGAACAACTTGAAGGTTGGGCAGCAGGATCTACCAAAGCTTTGCCTATGTTTGGAAGTTGACAGTTGGCTGTCAGTTGAGAATCTAACTGGATCTGTCTGCCAGAACATCCACATGGGATCCTTCAATTAGGCACAGGCTTTCTGAGAACACCGAGTTAGATCACCAGGGCAAGCAATTAAGAAAAGCGAGAGTCAGGGGCCTGGGAGTCACTGAGAATTATGTCTGAGATGGTTACAAAGTGCTATCCAAGTCAATGAAGGGGAAGATAAAGCACTCCATGTGGTAGAGGTGTTACCAGGTTCTGGAAGAGCATACGACAATCTGCCACATACAGGAGTTTTATTTCATTTAAACCACATGGAAAACATAGTTGTCTTTGTGTTGTTTCCACTAAATCAGTTAAGCAATTTCTAGCATACCAGCAACATAACGAGCCAAGTGTCTACTGACTAGATTTCTTGATGTGTTTGTTTAAAAATAATCTAATGTATGATGCATAGCTCTCCATTTGATTCTAAAAATAATGCAAAATATATGTAAGACAAGAGAATTAATTAAACAAGAAAAAGAAATATTTTGACTGGAAATCTTCTCAGTTGGGAAGCAGAAGCAGTAAAAACAAACAAATATCCAAAAGAGCAAACTGCTTCAGGCAATCCTAATTTAACCATAATGATGATTCGTACTTATGTCTGCATAAATTGATACATTGTTTCTCAAAACATTTGCAATTCCAAAGACTTGAAAAGTGAAATTATCATTTTGAATTCTGCCAATGTAGATGTATTACATTTCAGAGATTCTTTAAAAACTCCTAACCAAAACATTAAAAGAAATAAAAGCAGTGGACATTAAGGTTCCTTGAGAAATCTCCTCTATAATTTTCTATCACAAAGCTCTTTATTTGAAGGACACTAAGGCTTAATCCTGATTATAGAACTGTTTGTCACAAGATTACATTCTTAACCTTGTAACTAAAACAGATTAAATTGTATGAGATTTCCTTGTGCTCTAGCCAGTGGCAGAGGACTGGATTTATGATGCACTGTTTTCTCTTCTTTTTATAAGCTTTGTCACAGGGATTAGGTTTCAGACTTTTATGGCCTCATATGTCCCCAGAAAGATAACACTGAACTGTATAACTCCGACCTTTTCCATGTTCTGTTATTTCACCGACTCCTCATTCTGATTCTTCCCTGAACAGTGGACTTCGGCAGCCAATGACAAGAGGGGAAAAGGCACAAAAGACGCCATGTGTAACTGACAGTGACCAAAGCTTGGGCCTGTGTTTCTCAACACCTTTGACTTCTCAGTTTGCTTTATTAGTATTTAAACACAATCCCCAGAATGAAAACAAAACAAAACTCTGAAGTAATTCATGAAGAAATTGATGCTATGAGGAGCCAAAGTCACAGAATTATTTGCCCTTAAATAATTACTTACTTTAACCTATGAGTCACATACGGAAACAGTATAATTCTTTCTCAGTACCCACATGTGACATAAATTATTAGCTATTACTTAAGCCAATAGGCACCAAAAACCACACACACACACACACATATACCATATGCCAGGCCATAAGGATACACAGATGAAAAGCTATAATTCTGCTCTCATGATATTACACTGTCTGAAGATTAAAAACAACCAAATTGATTGTTTCAGCAGCCTTTTGTCAGGATTCTGATACCAATATAAAATCGCAGATTCCAAGAGTTGGAGGGTCATGCACTTTGTGTGACAGCTCCATATTATGGGTGTAGTAGAGAGCCACCTGCTTTTGCTGTTTCAGCTTTTCACCTGCACAGTGTTTGGTGGTGCTCATGAATTCTTTTATGCATTGCTGAGAAATTGCACCACTGCTCCATAGATACTTACCCATGTTCTGTAATGCCTTTTTTGGAAAAGCCTTAGACCGAACAGCTGCATTCCAGGTGAGTATTTGGGCAAAAGCCAACATAACTAATGCTGCATTCTAAATCATTAAAACACTGGTAATCTAGCTATTATGACACACATGATTTAAACATTTCAGGCTGAGAAGAAATACAATTTGAAAGTAAATTACTTTGATATCCTTATATTTTGAAAAAACAATTCAAGAAAGTGATTTAAAACACATTAAGTAATTAGGAAGTATGACATGGTCTTGTCCCATATGATAAAATGGCTTATGTAAAACACATTTATTTCAATGATTTCATCTAATGAATACATGGCTGCAAAGTAAAAGAAAAGGTGCTTTTATTTTCTAATTTTTTAAAAGATAGACACAGATAAGCTTCTCATCTTCTGGTTCACTCCCCTAGATACTCACAATGGCCAGGGCTTGGCTAGGACCAAAGCCAGGAATCAGGAATGCAACCCATGTCTCCCACGTAGGCAGTAGGAGTCAATAACACAAGCCACCACTGCTGCCTCCCAGAGACGCATCAGCAGGAGCCACAGCCACATAGCAGACTAAAGAGCTTTGGGACATGACAACCTTATCCACTAAGCTAGACTCCTGCCTCTCTATGGGTTTACTTTAGCCAAAACGCATAAATCAAATAATTCAAAGGGATAAATGTGGTTTAAAAATTCAAATGTAAACCAAAATATTTAATATTTTCTTTGTTCTTCCATAACCATAAAGAAGAAAAGGGATGAAAGAAACCACGTGAGTAAAATATGTGAAGACATGAATGACTCTTTCTGAAGCAGAAAGGAAATATTGCTAGGGTTTCCAATTCTGCATCAAAATGACAAATTTAACTCAATGCTAAATGCATAAGATCTTCATATTTCACAAGTTTCCTTTTGTATATTTATTAATACTAATAATACTTTAAAATTAATAAGAAAAGCAAGAGTATTTTAATGACAAAGATCAACAACTACTCAGTCAGTTGAGTGGCATTTTATAAAATAGGTCTTTTTTTCCATATAACGTCTGTTACATTTCAAATTTCCCATCTCAAAAGTTATAAGAAAGAGAACACGTATGATTCATTCTGATGTAAACTTATGCTTAAGAGAACTATTTCTTTTTCTCTATTGTACTTTCTGTAATTGATGTGTTGCAGTTCTACATTTTCTCCCTTGAGTTAGTATCAAATACATTTGTTTATAAATTAGTAAATACTTTATGGCTCAACTCCAAATATATTAATAGACATTAATGTATTATTTTATTCCACTTTTTAAATCTCCTAATCTCATGCTCCTATATCTTGTCCGGAAGATATTTAAAGACATTACTCAAGCATAATAATTTACCTCTTAGTCTTTTCATTATGATTGTTAAGAAAACAATCAGATCTTTTCTCATATATTACTGAGTTCAAAATAAAAGTGGGACAAATTCATTAAATAATTATGAAAGCATCATGGGTATATTCATCTGACATATTCTTTTCTTTTTTTAAGTTTCTTTTTAATTTTTTTTTTTTTTACAGGCAGAGCGGATAGTGAGAGAGAGAGAGAGAGAGAGAAAGGTCTTCCTTCCGTTGGTTCACCCTCCAAAGGCTGCGGCCAGTGCACCGTGCTGATCCGAAGGCAGGAGCCAGGTGTTTCTCCTGGTCTCTCATGGGGTGCAGGGCCCAAGCACTTGGGCCATCCTCCACTGCACTCCGGGGCCATAGCAGATAGCTGGTCTGGAAGAGGGGCAACCAGGACAGAATCCGGCGCCCCGACCAGGACTATAACCCGTTGTACTGGAGCCGCTAGGTGGAGGATTAGCCTGTTGAGCCGCGGCACCGGCCAAGATTTTATTTATTTATTTGAGAGGTAGAGTTACAGACAGTGAGAGAGACAGAGTGAAAGGTCTTCCTTTCATTGGTTCACTCCCCAAATGGCCACAACAGCCAGAGCTGCACCAATCCGAAGCCAGGAGCCAGGTGCTTCTTCCTGGTCTCCCACAGGGAGACCCAAGCACCTGGGCCATCTTCTACTGCTTTCCGGGCTATAGTAGAGAGCTGGATTGGAAGAGGAGCAGCAGGGACTAGAACCGGTGCCCATATGGGACATAGTCTTCCTATGTCTTAAATACAGACACCTGTCTCTATAAAATACTCTAAAAGTATAAAGCCATGTTTCTCTGGTACCACATATCACACTTGATATTCATTGTTTGCTTAATCAATGTATCTTTAATTATTCAGTTGCAGAACAAGAGAAAGTTGTCAACCTAACATGTTCAATGTTGTATATTTAGGGTTAGCATCATGTCTTTTTCAACAAATATGTCCTTAAAAATTAATCAGCAACTGAATAAATAAGAAAGACCACTACGAGTTTCATCAAATATTAGAATCTCTGCCATCTGGATAAAAGTAAGTTAGACAACTGTCGTATCATAAAACATTCAGAATCTGCCAGCATTGTGGCACAACAGGTTAAACCACTGCCTGCAATGCTGGCATCCCAAGTCTGAACACCAGTTTGAGGCGAGGCTGCCCCATTCCTTATCCAGCTGGGAAAGCAGCAGAAGACAACTCAAGTACTTGGGCCCCTGCCACTTACATGGGAGACCCAGTTGGAGTTACGGACCCCTGGCTTCAGCCTTGCCCTGCCCTGGTTGTTGCAGTCTTTGGGGAGCAAACTAGTGGATGGAAGTTCTCCTTCTCTGTCCCTCCCTCTCTCTGTTACTTTTCTTCAAATAAATAAAAACAAATCTAAAAAAGATCAGGATCTCTGCTACAGGGATGGAAATAAGGAAGACCACTGTCAGACTCATAAATCAGGAAGTGCTACACTGATGAACATCTGGATTGTATGTTTAATAATTTATTAAATAAACATTCAAAACTCATTGACTGAGAATCATTAGATTTTGAGTATTAGAGTATATGAGGGCTTTAACAGAATGATCATTAAAACATTTAATCATTGTAGCAAGCTATTGCTAATACAGAAAGTCTTCTGAGTGGTTTATATTTCTACATTTTTGTATCTTTTAGGGATTCTTTAAATCATAAGAAATTAATTTTGATGTAATTGCTTTTTGAAAGGGTTCTTGAGAATTTTTTTTTTTAAATTTCATGAACCCATTCAGCAATTAATTCCTGAATTCCATAAAAATGGCCATTTAAATGGCATTTTGTTTATAATTTAAGAGCAGTAATGGACCCCTTCAATCTGTGACATACATATAACAAGCATAGGCTGGTCCTTTAGGAAGATGAGAACACACTTCCACCCAAGATAGTTTAAACTTTAATTGTAGAACAAAATACTTCAGCTCTATACCTTGTCTCTATTGGAACACCCTCAAGTAAGGACTTTAAAATAAGGTATTTCCTCACTAAAATGAAGTCAAAGTTGTAACAACAAAATCTCTGTGCTGTAGTTTATCTATCTTATGAAGATTGTGATGCAAACTGGAAGTGTCTGCAGGCTTAGAAAATGGGTGCTTGTGGCGGCTATAGTTCGCCAGCAAATTTCAGAGAGTTGGCACCAGACAAACCACCATAGTTGGTCAGCCTGTAAGCCGCTACCAAGAGAAGTAGATCTATATTTAGGGTAATTTTTCTAAACCCTCCAAAAATCTTCATGTCGATTTTTCTCC
Organism: Lepus europaeus; assembly: GCF_033115175.1. Classification (NCBI taxonomy): domain Eukaryota; kingdom Metazoa; phylum Chordata; class Mammalia; order Lagomorpha; family Leporidae; genus Lepus; species Lepus europaeus. The sequence continues at coordinate 44,514,741 of NC_084843.1, read as the reverse complement.
AGATTCCTCTAGTGTCTGAAGGAAATATCCCCTTGGGAGAGGATATTAATATGACAATAAGTTTTAAGTTTAGAAATTAGTAATAGTTCCTAAATAATCCATCATGCATTTGGATATTGGCAAGTCAAATTTTAAAGAAATATATGTATATTATTATTGTCTAACTCAGAGATTTATCATCCAAGAGGCTCTGTAAGCCATACTTTGAGACACCAGTTTTTGCAAAATATAGAGTTTTATATTTGTGAGGCTAATACCAAAGGAGGTAGGAGCTCTCACCCTAGACTACTTCCCTCTGTACCTCAGGGAAGGGGCCCATATAGACACAGAAGTACAGTGGGCAAACATTTGGCCTACTTGGAAAGATGAAACTTGGAATGCCTGTATTCCTTCTTGGTGTATTGTTGGGGACCACCCCATCCCTGAATTCTGCTAAAGGCCTGGATTTCAGAGACTAAATTCTGCCAAATTCTGCTGAAGGCATGCTTGGCCAGAATGCAAAGATGATAGGTCAGTTATATCAATGGCAAAGGTCAATCGACATGATGCTGAAGCAGCAAGGAAATGCTGTGGGCTCCGTCTGGTAAACAGCAAGTGGGATGTTTGCCCCAGTAATGATTCGTGTCCCTCAAGTTTCCTCCACATTGTGATTGTTCTCTTAATCCAAGTTTCCAAGAAAACAAGTCCTTCTTGTGAACACCAAACTCCCCATTGTTCCCTGTTTCACTATGTTTAAACTCCTTAGTCATGAAGTACTGTTTTCATGAAACTGCACATTTTTTATTATTAATTGATCATGTTAATGTTGATAATATATTACTTGGAGTAATCAGACATCCAGGCCTCTGGTTCTGCCTCTACCTTTGGCAGTAGCCAGAGTGTCCTCTGGTTTCCCCACATTAAAATCTTTAATCTGAGTCTGCTTCCTTAATCTATGTGACATGGTTCCTCTTTCCGGCTAACCTGACCCAATGTCCTGTTGGATGCAGCAGTGTACTAAGATGGAAGATGGTTCCATTCCTGATTCCACATCCCTACTAATGTGTGCCCTGGGAGGCAGCAAGTAATTGTTCAAGAAGTTGAGTCCCTGATACCCCTGTGGGATTCCTGAATTGAGTTCCCTGCTCCCAATTTAGGCCTGGTCCCTTCCTGCCTGTTTTGGGCCTATGAGGAGGGAAGCAGTGAATGAGAGCTCTCTTTTAATTTGTTTCCCTCTCTCTGTCTCTCAAATAAACGAGAAGTGAAAAAGAAGCAGAAGGTGAGGAATTTGAGACGGGACTTGGATGTTAGGGAATGCCCTTGGTATGTCTTTGTTCTTACTGTACATGTGCTGATTCTGTGGTAGTCCAGCCTTGCGATCACCACAGGCTCTGTGTCAATACCAAATATTCTCCATCTACTGACTTGATGGTGCCTGTTCCATCCCAAGTGATGAGTTGATTTGGATGAAACTGAGAAAGGGAAAGGGGCAGATTAAGGGACGAGCAGGGTATGTTTAATCTGGAGGATTCTGTTGCATTAACTTTACAGTGGCATCTGGGCAATGCATTGTTTACTGTCATGATAAAATGCTACTTTTTCCCTTCCTTATTATTTACAATTTCAAATTTCATCTCACTTGTTTGGTAACATGTTTATTTTTTCCCTCTAGCCTTCTCTGGTTATGAGACTGTTTTGTAGTATCCCAGACTTGATGTATCTACTGAACCAATTACAGTTGAGTTTGTGGCAGAAATTCAGATCTGGGGTATCAGGCCAGCCTTTGCCACACTGGCTACCATTACCCTGTCCTGGGATTGCTAAGATCTAAATCACCTTCTTTCTCAGTTTTCAACTTGGGTATTCAAAGCCTGCTAGTTCAAAGCCTGAGGATCTGGCTTCCTAAGAGGCCAAAAGTTAGAATCCATCATGTCAGGTGAGAAATTTGTTTTTGGGCAGCAGAGAAAGCACCATGAGTCAGTTATAAACACATTTCATTAGAAGAAAAAGATTCGCTTGCTATTTGCCATCCTTACGAAAGAACATATTCTCTGACCTCCCACTGACCGAAAAGAAAAAGAGCCTAAGAGACATTAGTGAAGTACAATGTGAGTGACAGTGTTGTGCACCACTCAGCAGAAGGGAAAAGACTATAAGACTTCAGCAGTAGCCTAAAAATAGAAACATTTAAAGAATATACAGACATCTTGTGGAAAGCTGGATATTTGAGATAATGTGGATCAAAATAAATCAACATATCTAAATATAATTATTTTAATAAAATACATGATGAAATGTGTGGCAGGTATAAGATATAGTCCTAAGCAACAAGTCCTGGGCCTGATTTTCTGATTTTTTCTGACATTCCACATTTATTACTGTATTTTTTTTTTGACAGGTAGAGTTAGACAGTGAGAGAGAGAGACAGAGAGAAAGGTCTTCCTTTTCTGTTGGTTCATCCCCCAATGGCCGCTGCAACCAGTGCACCGTGCTGATCTGAAGCCAGGAGCCAGGTGCTTCTCCTGGTCTCCCAATGCGGTCATCCTTCACTGCACTCCCAGGCCACAGCAGAGAGCTGGACTGGTAGAGGGGCAACCAGGACTAGAACTAGAACCTGGGGTGCCGGCGCCGCAGGTGGAGGATTAGCCTATTGAGCCGTGGTGCAGACCACTGTATTTTTTTTTAAAAACTCTCTCAGCAATAGGGAGAATTTATCATTTGAGTCTAAAACAAATTGAGAAATCAGTTTGAAAATATCTCAAAAAAGTTAGCAAACTCTATGCTGTGATTATAGATAATGAGTAGATGATCAAAGAATAATTACAAGATTCTGAAGAAACTGCATTTAAAAATTTTCACCTTGAGGTTATGTGTATGCTTGAGCAAATAGTAAAACTGACTAGAGAAAAATTCTAATGGAAAAACTCTGAAGAATAGTGTGAAAATACTCATAAATGGAAGCTAGAATTCAATGGAAAGTAGTCTAGAGAACACTGTTACACTTCCAAAAGGGAAAAAGCCAACCCAAGTACAGAGATGATAAAATCAGAAATCTGTTCAACATCGCAACCAAATTAGAAGGTGTGGCCACCATCACCTTCAGAAAACTTAGCTATTCCAGAGAGACATTAGAGAAAAGAATTTGGAAACAAAGAATAGGAAGTGTCAGAGATTAAAATGTACAGTATTCAAGAATTAGAGAAAAAATTGCAGAAGAGTTAAAAATTCTGAAAATTCTTGTATTTTAGAAAGTTAGTTCATGGGTATGTAAGCACTTATTTGTGTTTCAGAAAGTATCTCTGTAGAGAGATACCAGCTTCCAATATGGAGATGCGAATCAAGAAAAGTAAACCAAAATACGATCTGCTTCAAAAGCCAGCACCTTTACAAATCTTTTCAGAGGAAGTAGTTCCAAGCCAGGAAGACTTCACTAATATTTCCAACATTAACAACATGCCACATTTCGTTATTTTTCTGTTCTTAATGAGACACATAGGTTTGTGCACATGTGGCTTCCAAGGGGTACAGAAATAGATCTACTTTCCATTTGGAAGTAACTATTGTTTCACACTTATTGTGAAAGATAATGTGTACGATACATGAGACCATGGAAATAGAGAATCCGTCTCCTCCTGCTGAACAGGAAGCTTCTTTAGCCACCTAATATACAAATCGCTCCTTCCAGTCATTTCCCTTCCTGTTGCATAGTAAGTTTGACAAGTTGCTATCCTGTAATAGTTGACTTTGCTAATAATCTGCTAAACTGTCTTTTGTGGCTCCCTGACCAATGTAGGCAGAACCAGGTGGAGTAAAATCTTTAACTGGATTGTGCAGAGTATCTCAGACTGACTCAAGTGTTACCTAATGGTTCATTTTAATGTTAAATTATACACACCATTGCCTCTTATGATGTTCCAACAGCTATCTCTATCTCTGAACAGGCAATGCACGTAAACTCATGATTTTTCATACACATGTTCAAAGGGTTTTCCACATCCTTTTACTCTGTGCCTCTTGTGTTTCATCACTTAGTTTTGTCCAGATAAGCTCTATTTATCTTAACTCCATTAATTCCCAAATCTCTTTCTTAGCAAGGAGAGGGATTTCCCTCTCCTCTTCTATCTTCACATGGCCTTGTAGTGAAAAAAATTTTTTTTTTCAGAAGACAAGCACTTGATGTTTGTTTTAATAACAACAGTATTTGACTAGGTAGACCCATATCACAGTTACACGCTGATGCCTCAAAGCTCAGACCTTCATCACACACAACTATTACTGACTCTACATAGGAGACACCAATCCTCACTTGGTTTGGACTACAACTATATTTCCAGCTGTGAGGATCTTATGAGTCTCTACTTGTTCCTCTACCTCTGATTCCAACTGTGCACTCATTTCTCTCTCTCAGAAAAACCTAGGCTTTTACCTAGAGTTCAATTCTTCAGTGTTTATACATAGATACATACCTTAGAGATTCAGTCCTGAATTTTGCTATTTCATTAAGGAAGAAAGTACTCAGTATATATGAAGGCCCCTCTATGCTCTAGAATCTCCAGAATCTGGTAGATATAGTTTCCTTTTATAATTTATATCCTGTGTTTACATATCATATAAAGAGGAATTATGAATAAAATATATGTATATATGTATATATATATGTATATGTATAACTATATACTTTTTGGTTATATATTTAATTTTTTTTTATTTTAAAAGAATGATTGCAAGGCCGGCGTCGTGGCTCACTAGGCTAATCCTCTGCCTTGCGGCGCAGGCACACCGGGTTCTAGTCCCGGTCGGGGCACCGGATTCTGTCCCAGTTGCCCCTCTTCCAGGCCAGCTCTCTGCTGTGGCCAGGGAGTGCAGTGGAGGATGGCCCAAGTGCTTGGGCCCTGC